>NC_065919.1:34379787-34584845 GCF_024586455.1 Bactrocera neohumeralis | reverse complement strand
CGGGAAGATATAGACCAAACGTGCAAGTGCAATATACACAGAGTGCACCCACCCCACAGTGCCAACCAATGGACGTAGATTCCTCACGGCAATACAGAAGACCCATCAACTTCAACGCTGGACCTTTACAAAACAGCTATAACCGTCAAATGCTAGGATTACCTCCAAATAACGCAATTCGAGAAGATCCACAGAAGAGGTACCAAAATCCTTCATCTCGTAACTACAGCGCACCAGAGAAGATTCAACGAGTAAACCAAATACATGAAGAAGAACTAGGCTCTCTCACACCACAACATGGCGGCGATGAATTACGATCACCTGCTACAAAACAAAGTGACGATTATGAATATAAGACATGCTTTGTTGTTCTCAAGCGAGTGAATCAATTGCCGTGTCTTCAACGCCACTGCAGGGATACAGGCAAAGCAGTTAATATCCTCATCGACACTGGAGCAACAAACAATTACATACATAAGTACCAAATGTAATATCGATGAGTCTATTCCAATCAAACCCACAAAAGTAAAAACTCTTTATGGTTTCTCAATATCAAAATCAAAAAAAAAAAATAATAATATCAGTGTTAGTTAATTTAATTACATTTTTTGAAACTGATGCATTAGAAATATTTGATATGCTTCTGGGCGAACAGGGAATCAGTTAAAGCAGAGATTAACCTTTTCGAGTATAAGCTCAGTTATAAATATAGGGCCAAGAAAGAAAGAGAAATTTTGCAAAAAATTATTTATACAGTAAGCAATGAAAAATATAGATCTGAAATTGAAAAAATAATGCAACAAAATGAAGGTACTAACTCAATATTACCATTTACCACTGCAGTACAAGCCACAATTAGGACGAAATCCGAAGATCCTATCTGGACAAAACAATATCCGTACCCTATATCTGATAATGATTTTACTAACAAAGAAATAATTAAACTTTTAGAAAGTGAAATAATCCAACGTAGTAAAAGTCCGTACAATTCACCCATTAGGACAGATGCTAAAATAGGTACCGACGAACAAGGGAAACCTAAACGCAGAATGGTTGTAGACTTTTAAAAGCTAAACGCTCAAACTATTACAGATAGATACCCCATACCTAATGTAGCTATGACTATAAAAAATCTTGGTAATGCAAAAATATTTACAATTTTAGATTTGGAATCTAGATTTCATCAGATTCTCATTAAAGAATTTGACAGAGAGAAAACAGCTTTTAGTGTAAATGGAGCCAAATATGAATTTCTTCACATGCCTTTTGGACTGAAAAATGCTCCGTCAATTTTTCAAAGGTGTATCGATGATATCCTGAGACCATATATTGGCAAATTTGCGTATGTTTATATAGACGATGGTCTCATTTACTCTTCTTCTCCAGAAGAGCATGTCGAACATATACGCATTATTATAAATGCACTTCATCAAGCCAACATGAAGATTTCCAATGAAAAGTCACACTTCTTTAAAGACTCAGTAGAATATTTGAGGCACATAATTAAATACAATAAAATCACTGTCGATCCCGTAAAAATACAAGCTATAAAAGATTTTCCCACTCCTTCACTCAAGGAGCTTACATCTTTTCTAGGAACCGCAAACTATTATCGAAAATTCAGAAAAAATTTTGCAGCCATTGTGAAACCACTTACCACATTTCTCAGAAGAGACAACGGTAAAATATTAAAAATCAAAGCTCAAAAATTAAAATCACATTAAATGAAACTGCAATAGCAGCATTAAGTAGAATAAAGGAAGAACTTCAAGCTCAGGTTCAACTTTTCCAACCAAATTTCAGCAAACCCTTTGAATTGACCACAGACGCTAGTAACTTTGCAATAGGAGCTGTATTATCACAAAATAAAAAACCAATATTATTTATTTCACGAACACTTAGTCAAATCGAACAGAATTACTCTACAAATGAGAAAAAGTTACTCGCAATTGTGTGGTCCTTACAGAAACTCCGAAATTATTTATATGGCATAGCAGATTTAACTATATACACCTTTCATCAATCTTTAATTTTTGCCGTATCAGAAAAAAACCCCAATACAAAATTAAAAAGATGGAAAAATTTCATCGAAGATGGTGCTAAAATGACTTACGAACCTGGACATCAGAACGTTGTTGTCGATGCACTTTCCCGCCAACAAATGACACAATTCCGATTTCTTTGACGCCGCGATTTGAACGTACCGTTGGAAAGAGGAAGTCCTCCTGATTAAAAAATATAAGGTTATAGGTACCGCAAACGCTTAGTTTAGGAGATATTCGAACTTAAAGTTCAAAAATTCGCAAAATTCGAACATTTCAAGAACCTATTTCACCACGTTATTTATTCACACTTTATTCACATTTTTCTCTTCAAATTAATTAAATTACACTATAATCTTTTAAATAAATCTGTTTAAATGAGTTAAGCATCCACTCACTTAACCCGAAAAAACTGGCGCACACTAATAAGACAGCTTAATTCACCACAGCTGATGACTCTATATCACACCACAATTGTGAACATCACCCAGCAGGCGGCCACCACACTAATAATACAATACCACTCAACACAACTCACCACACTTCTACATCAATCAACCCACTCAACAAAAAGGATGGAAAAAAAAAGGATTGGTACCAAGCAATTCGACACACACTTCAATATAGAAATTCGTCTACAAGACATTCGCTTGTGCACTGCGCCGCGTTAGGACTCTACGCTAATTATACTTTCTTCGATACCGATCCCGCACGCTGCAATAATTTGAAGAACCGAAGGAGAATCGGCAAATCGTTTCGTTACCCTCAAACCCGCATATTTTTAAACGTAATTTCAATTGTAACCTTAATAGCTTTGTATAAAAGCAAATTAAACTTTAAACTATCCGAAATAATTCGCATTTTTACTTATAAATGGAACTTAATCTGAGTGTAAGTGCTTTATCTATCTAATTGGGCATCCAATTTAACCATGGTCCTTCGAGCCTTAACGAAAGGCACCTACTTATAACCGACAAATTAAAAACAATAATATCTAATATAATAACAATAATAAATGAATTTGGTGGCAATCGAAGTGCGAAAGCGAAATATATACAGTGTGCAGTGACCCAACCAGAACGAAAATCAAAAAAAAAAAAATTACCCACATATTTATATACATACATACATATACAACAAATAGACAAAAAGTGCAGTGTCACAACAAAAAAGGAAAACAAAATAAACAAGCAGAACAATAGTGATTTTACATATATACATATATACACATATGTACATTCATACATATATCAAAACAAATTAAAAAGTACAGGAAAGATGGACAAAATTCCCAATTTAACTAAAAACATTAATACATATTAAAAGTGTGTGCCAACAAAACTAAAATTATATAAATAAACTAAAAATAGCACATAAACCGGGCGTGAAATCGCGAAACTAAAAATACATACTTACATACAAAAAAAACACTGGGCGCGAAAGCCAGCAGTAAAACATACATATACATACATACGAACAAACTAAACGCGCGCGAAACCTAAATATAAAATATAAACCAACAAATTAAGCGGGCGCGAATCTAAAACAACATAAAATAAACAAAAAAAAACCCTAACCCAAAGGGAACAAACTGGAAGCGAAGGAGAAGGAGTTGACATCAGAGGCCCGAATCAACGCAGACAAATATATGTACATATGTACGCACAATCAACATTACGAGGCATACCAGCTGGAAATAGTTTGGAGAGGAGCACAGGAATTTTGGTACATACAGCCACATTATCCCCTCAAAGGAAACCACAGTGAGCGCATTATGTCCTTTATTAATTTGATATATACACATATGTATGCCCAAAATTGCAGTGTAATTTGATATAATACCTGTAATTAAAATCCGCTTTAACGGCAAAAAAAAAAAAAAAAAAAATTACTTACCTATTTAGCGCCTAAGGTAATGTATGTTAAAAATATAAAAAGCATAAGAACTTATCTTTGTGTTTTCAAAACACTAAAAGCAACTAACATCCGAGCAATTACTTGCGAAAAATTTCCGGCAAACCCTTTCTGCTTAATAAAGCAGTAAGAGGGATTGTATATAATAAGTAAGCAAAGGAAAAAGCGCAACTCCTACATAAAGTGAAAGACGCAAACAAAATAAATATAACTATACTTACATACATACATATATGCATATATATTTAGTGGAAACATTCATTATATATTTCATCATACATATAACATACTTATGTACATATGCATAATTGCCAAGCGTAAAATATATATGCATACGAGTACATACATTTACATACATATATCTATAATACATATTAGACGAAGGTTCTAATTGTAAAAGTGCATATTTATTTACATATAAACATATATGTACATAAGAGAAAATAACTTTTTCAAATACCTCTCTCTCTCAAAAGAAAAAAAAAGGTTCAACAAAACATACACAACTTGTAAGAACTATATAAAATATATAATAACACATAAACATTAGTACATATTCAAAGTCCACATTGGCAATTATTCGGCAATACCTCTTGTTCTTTGGCAACCAAAAACAAGCAGGATTGTGTACAAAAAGCGAATTGATCTCTCCAACGAGCTCTCAATCGCTTACGAACAAACAATATTCATAAAAGCACAAACAATTCGTGCATACTTATGTACAAAGCATATTGATCTCTTTGACGAGCTCTCAATTGCACAAAAACAAGTACATACAAGCCAATTATTAGGGTGTGCCTATATACGTATATAGAAAATACTTAAAAATAATATTGCGGTTTAAAACAAATCATATAAAATAAAAATAAAATTAAAATAAAAAATAAAAATAAATTTAAATAGCAAGTAAATAAGTAACGGTATTAATAAAACAAATAATCCGTCTTTTACGAAAAAAAAAACGTTTATATACTTAAAAAAGTATTCAGTCACACTGAGAAACCTTTATTTCATTTTAAAAAAAATATTTCTACATATAACGAAAATAATGAACAATAATAAAAATCAAAATACACCTGCAGGAGCTACACGCTCAAAACGGGTTGTTAAATTCATTTCACAAAGTGACAGTTTAATAAGATACTGCACTAGATTTGCCTCCTCACCGATTCACGAAAACTCTGAATCGTTATTAGAAGTAAAAGACCAAAATCTTAAAAATTTTTGGACTCGCCTCCAAACGGCTCATGACGCCATTGTAGATTCTGACGATTCAGATCTACCACAAAATTTTAAATTATCTGCTACCGCAATATACGAAAACTGCTTGGACCAGTACGAAGAAACAAAAGCTATGATCTCCGATCAACTAAAGCTCATTAAAGCAATTGCAAATACTCCCCACAGTAGAGTAGAGCTGCCACAAATAGACAGTCAAAAGGCAAGTTCAGGCATCCACCTCGAGTTGCCCGCATGTGACACAGAAACATTTCACGGAGGTTATGAAGAATGGCCGTCCTTCCGGGACATGTTCACGGCCGTGTACATAAACCATCCTCAATTATCACAAGCGCAAAAATTGTATCATCTCAGATGCAAAACCAAAATTCAAGCAGGCATAATAGTAAAACAGTTCGCTCTCAATGACGATAATTTCAATTTGGCTTGGGAAGCTCTAAAAGCAAGATACGAAAATGAAAGAATACTGGTCGATAAACAAGTAACGACACTAATGAACTTGCCAAAAATTAAGAAAGAAACAAGTGTAGAATTCATCAAACTAGAATCCACTGTTTCTAATTGTTTGTCGGTTCTATCGACACTGAACATCCCCACAGACAGCTGGGACTCTATTCTGGTAAATATATGCACCGCAGCATTACCGGAAAATTCGTTACTTTTGTGGGAGCAATCGCTCTCGTCACGAAAAAAGTGCCCAACGTGGCAACAAATGAAAGATTTTCTCACCACCCAATATGAAATTGCGGAAAGGTTAGAAGAAAAAAGAATCAAAACTAAGATCATTAAACACGACCAAAATATAAGCTTTAATAGACCCCAAGCTAGAAGCAACAAAAATTTAATTAAAAGCTTTCACAAAACGCACTCGTTCATATCTGAACAGAAAAAATACACGTCATGTGAACTATGCACAAGAGGGCATAAGCTTAAATCTTGCGAGAAGTTTAAAAAATTAAACATTAACGAAAGGAACAACTTTGTCAGATCAAGAAGACTCTGTACAAACTGCTTGTCCCATACACATAATCTTAAAAATTGCAAAAGCAAATTTAACTGCTTATATTGTCATAAAAGACATCATACAATGCTTCATTACAGCACATATCCCATCGCACCTCAAAGGAGCGCATATACAAAAAGAACCACTGGTTTAATTACAAAAGCAAATCCCGAAAGCAAAAATACTAAAAATTGCCAAGAGACACCATGCTGTTCAAAGGCACAAAAATCTCAAACGCTGCATAGCGAAACACAAAATCGACTAGTTACAGAACTGGTCACCACCATACCAACTCAAGTTGAGTATAATAAAAACAAATACCTTAATTCACAATTAAGTGAAATGCAAACGTTAAGAAAACTTCCAATAACTAACAAAACTATAAAAGATCAGAGTTGTGAGCACTTCTCTAAAGCCACAACTACTCGATCAAAAAATGGCCGGTACGTCGTACGACCACCACTAGAGCCACAATTTTCTAATACTCCACAAATGGGTATTAAAAACAAAGTTAAAGTTTCTTCTGACAGTCCCTATATTAAAAGAACATACAACTTTTCGGCCCCGCAGGATGGCTTTCGCCAGTAATGAAAAAAAAAAATCTGAACAAATCCTAGAGCGGTGGCGTGCTACTACTTGCCAAATTAATGCATACGTACTCAAACACAATATATAACAAAAATTGTCCCAAAGGGATAGAGAATCGACATTCACATAAAATATTGCTTTATAAGTAGTTCCCTAAATTCTAAAATAGATAAATAAAAAAAAAAACTAACAAAAGCAGAGATCGCTCTTATCGTCCCTACATAAGCGCTCCTCATAAGGGTAGTTGGTGAGAATCTGTTGTAAAGCATGAACATCGCACTTAAAAAATTATAATTCTAGTGAAGCCGTTCGCAATTACCGGCCACTCTCTCGCAAGGTCCCTCTATTGGCACAGCCCTAACTCCAGGGCTATGGAGTACCCATTCTGGCCATATCTGAGCCAGGCGTGGAGTTACTAGCCTTCATAAGCCAATAATAAATTAAATGCAAACAATTGCCGATAATACAGAAAAGGCAAATACTAAGCAACCGGTATACCAAAACGATAAAATAATAAATTGTCAGTAACCGCTAGTAAAATAAATAAAATCAAACAATTTTACAAATTTACTATAATAATAAGTCGTCAAAACACGCAAAAAAAAAAAAAATTACTACCTCAACTTACATAAAATACAATTTTCTATTAAAACCAAAATCGGTTCTTACAGCTAATATTCTGCGGACTCGGCTACTTCACCAACAGTAAGCCGAATTACATGTCTCAGATTATATATATAAAACTAGGCAAAATATTCGCCTAGGGGGCCCAGGATGTTTAAATGAGTTAAGCATCCACTCACTTAACCCGAAAAAACTGGCGCACACTAATAAGACAGCTTAATTCACCACAGCTGATGACTCTATATCACACCACAATTGTGAACATCACCCAGCAGGCGGCCACCACACTAATAATACAATACCACTCAACACAACTCACCACACTTCTACATCAATCAACCCACTCAACAAAAAGGATGGGAAAAAAAGGATTGGTACCAAGCAATTCGACACACACTTCAATATAGAAATTCGTCTACAAGACATTCGCTTGTGCACTGCGCCGCGTTAGGACTCTACGCTAATTATACTTTCTTCGATACCGATCCCGCACGCTGCAATAATTTGAAGAACCGAAGGAGAATCGGCAAATCGTTTCGTTACCCTCAAACCCGCATATTTTTAAACGTAATTTCAATTGTAACCTTAATAGCTTTGTATAAAAGCAAATTAAACTTTAAACTATCCGAAATAATTCGCATTTTTACTTATAAATGGTACTTAATCTGAGTGTAAGTGCTTTATCTATCTAATTGGGCATCCAATTTAACCAAAATCCACATTTTACACTTTTAGCAGGTTTTTTATATAAACAATCTTTATTTCAAAAATTACATTTTACACTCTTTTGAACCTCATTTGTTTACCAAAAATTACGAAGAAATGGAGCGCTGCCATGTGATGACAAGGCAATTCGCTAAAATTCCTCTATTCATGCATATGGATATTTTCTTTTTTAAATTTATTAAGCAAATAAGTAATATTATATACATGTATTAGTAATATTATATAATAATATTATATACATTTGTATAAGTAATCTATATATATAAAAAGAAGTTACATTTCCTTGGTAATCTTATAACTCAAGAACCGCCGAATCGATTGACACAAAAATTTTAGAGTTCGTTCCTATCTATAAGGAGGTGGTTTGTGTGAAGTTTATTTGGAATCGGTGCAGCCGTTCCTGAGTTTGACATTTTTTGTGAGTAAATACACTGTACCAAAATCAAGTATTTTCAATACGATTTATCAATTTTACATCGTGCTCTCATTGCGTACAGAATATTAATTTGCTGTCATTGGAATTCAGTTGACAGTTTTCTTATGTGCTTTGAGTTCTTTTATATCTTGCTCTCATTTTGAACAAACATACTTTTGGTGAGTGTTAACCATGTGTTTCTTTTTTAATTGTATTTTAATTGCTTCATTTTTATATATATAGTTCAATTGCCAAGCGTTACTTAATTTTCACAATTTTAATTTGATATCGGTGAGTGTTTTCTTTATTTGCACAATTGAGGTTATGTCCAGTGTGAGTGTATGTGAATTCATATTTCCACGCACACACATTGAAGTTTGAATTAAATGTATAATTTTTTCTAGAAATAATTTTCAATGTATTGCTTTTACATTCAATTAGTCATACATACACTGTACTGAAAGAATGCCACGTTCAAGACGACCAAACATTGGCAGACGTTCACGTCAATCAAATGCTACAGCGTTAAATCGATGATCACAAAGTGAAGAAGATCGTGTTCGACGAAATGAAATGGAAACACAACGACACAGACGGAGAACTCACTTGGATAAGAGTGAAGCACCAAGAAACCGTCGTGGGCGTACGTCCGTTTATGATATACGTCAAATGGAACACGCGGCTTTCAGTTACGATGCCACCATTGATTACAGCATGTATGCCTACATTGGCCAGATGAATATAGAATGTACATATACATTGCAAAGCATTTAAATTCATAAACGAAACGCCTGGCATGTGTTGTGCTGGTGGGAAAGTCAAATTACCGGTGCTAGAACTTCCGCCAGAACCTTTGCATTCATTGGTTTTTGGTAATTCGCCAACGTCAAAGCATTTCCTCTTAAATATTCAAAAATACAATTAATGCTTTCAAATGACATCTTTTGGAGCTACAAATATCATAAAAGATGGATTTATGCCGACGTTTAAGGTGATTTCTTCGTGTGGAATTAGCAATATCATTTTTAATTTATGTGCCGTCCCTGTGTTCGATGTTTTTAGAAATTAAGATCCGTTATCATCTATATATATTTCTCGACCGTTACCGATTCAAGGTCAATTATACCATAAGGCTGGGTCTTTGCTACCATTCCCAGATGATGATCATAAATTTTTGCAAATATATTTCATTGATGGTGAGAATCGTGAATTAAATAAGCGCTGTGCAATTTCGACGAATACGAGAAGATCAATCGTGAATGAATTGCAAACATTTTTTCATCAACACAATGATTTGGTGAAATTGTTTAAAGTGGCACTCGAACGGATGCCCTCCGATGGCCACAAAATCATAATAAAAGCCGATAAAACACCAATTGGGGAGCACACCAGACGATTCAATGCACCAACGATTGATGAAGTAGCCATTGTTGTGGTTGGCGAACAGTTTCAGTCACGAGACATTGTTTTGTATCGTAGAAATGAGAATTTACAACGTATTTCAGAACTCCATCGCTGTTATGATGCATTGCAATACCCCATTTTGTTTTTGAGAGGGGACGATGGCTATCACATCAACATACCAATGATAAATCCAACAACTGGTACATATACATTTTATTTTGTTTAACACGTTCGCGTTCATTTGAATTTAGCGGGTGGCTGCCAGATAATCACTTAATTTTTCCATACAAAATTGAAGAGCGGGAATTCCCGCTTTTTTTCTACAGGTTAATTTTTTTAAATAGTCTGAACAAATTAGGGAATTCCCGCCATTACCACATGAATTTCCTATGCACTTTTGTCGGGATTTCCCGCATTTCGTTTTATTGAAACTTCCCCTCAACAAACCCCAAATGACTGGCACGTTAACCTTGAATGGGGATTCCCCAAATTAAATTTGTTTGAATTGCGGTTGGCCTGTTAGGGATGGTAGTTCACGACTTTACCAACACTAAAAATGTGAAATGATAAGAAGTGAACCATTTTTGACGGTAGAAAAGCCTATCAATAGCTATTCAAATAGCGCGGGAATTCCCGCAATTGTTTTATTGAAGGAAACATGAATGACGGGAATTCCCGCAATTTACGCGAATGTGCTAAATATGATTTATAAATCATTTTCATTCGCTAATTAATTTTTGCAATACAGGTCAAGAATCAACAGAAAAAGTCAGTGCGATGAATTTTTATTCGTACCGATTGATGATTCGCCCTCAGAAACAAATTTTATTTTGCGATGCAATCAACTTTCGCATCAATATATCATCGATATGTACGCCAAAATTGAAAGTGAGCGATTAAATTTCATCCGTTACAATCAAGCCCGATTAAGATCAGAGGAATACATATATTTGCGTGACGCAATAATCAATGATGTAAATGTGAATGATATCGGCCGTTTAACAATTTTACCATAATCATATGTTGGTAGCCAACGTCATATGCATGAACATGTACGAAATTATGGACGACCGGATCTATTCATAACATTTACGTGCAACCCGAAGTGGGTCGATGTGTCTGATTGTTTACTTGATGGTCAGGTGCCAAAAGATCGGCATGACATAACTGCCCGTGTATTCCAACAAAAATTGAAAAAATTAATGGATCTGATTGTCAAACTCCGTGTATTTGGAGAAGTGCGGTGCTTTATGTATACCATAGAGTGGTAAAAAAGAGGCTTACCTCAGGCACATATTTTGATTTGGTGCGTAAACAAAATAACCCATGATATGATTGATACCGTCATATCGGCCGAAATTCCAGATAAAACCATCGCCAGGATTATTCGAAGTTGTCACGAAAAATATGATTCACGGTCTCTGTGGTGATATTAATCGAAATCTACTTTGTATGATTGATGGTAAATGTTCGAAACGTTTTCCAAAGCAATTGATTGCTGAAACAATTACAGGAGATGATGGATATCAGTATCACAGTATCGTCGACGATCAACAGAAGACAACGGTAAATCAACTGTAATTAAAATTAAGAATCAAGATGTTGAAATCGATAACCGGTGGATAGTTCCGTACTCACCGATGCTGTCAAAAATGTTCAACGCTCACAACAATGTAGAATATTGCAATTCTGTAAAATCAATCAAATATATTTGCAAGTATGTGAATAAGGGCAGCAATATGGCTGTTTTTGGAGTGGCTCCTGAGAATAATCATGACGAAATTTTGCAGTACCAAATGGGGCGCTATATTAGTACGAATGAAGCTGTATGGCGTATTTTATCGTTTCCAATTCATGACAGACATCCGGTTGTTGTACATTTGGCAGTTCATCTTGAAAACGACCAACGTGTTTACTACACTGCTGCAAAAGCCGAACAAAGAGTAGTAGAGCCACCAGTAACTACACTGACAGCTTATTTCCAGTTATGTGAAACTGATGAATTTTCCAGGACTTTGCTATATTCGGAAGTGTCTCACTATTTCACATGGAATGCATCAACAAAAAAATTTCAACATCGCAAACAAGGCACACCTGTTGATGGTTATCCAGGTATTTTTCGAACAGATGCTTTGGGACGCATTTTTACAGTTAGTCCAGCTAATGTTGAATGTTTTTACTTGCGAATTTTGTTGGTGAACGTACATGGACCTCAATCATTCCAACATTTACGAACTGTTACTGGTCAATTGTGCGCAACATACCGTGAAGCATGTCAACACTTGCATTTGCTGGAAGATGATACGCATTGGGATGCTACGCTTCGTGATGCATCAATTGTTTCTCCACCAATTCAAACTCGTATGTTATTTGTGATCATAATATCAACATGTTTTCCATCAAATCCACTGGAATTGTGGAATAAATACAAAGATTTCATGGCTGAAGACATTTTGATTCGACTTCGACATCGTTCCAATGATCCTGCATTGCTGCTGACATTGGAAATGTATAAAAGCCTTGATAATGATCGAAGATTTGTGCCTTACGATTGCAAATAAGGCATTAGGGCAATTAGGATTGACTCCACCAAATCGTCCAATGCATGATTTATTTGAACGAGAATTGCAACGCGAACTGCAATGCGATCGTAATGAATTGCGTGCGTTCGTACAAACGTATACTCCACAATATGTAAATGGCAAGTGATCAAAATGGGTTTATCACGTTACCGAATAATTTTTCAATAATTGTATCATCAAAAGAAGAACTCATTGATCGCGTTTTTCCAAATATTGCTCAAAATTATAATAACCATGATTGGTTATGAGAACGTGCAATTTTAGCACCAAAAAATGTCAATGTCAATGAAATCAATTTCCACATCCAGGAAAAATTGTCAGGTAATTCGGAAACGTATAAATCCTTTGATACTGCTATGAATGATGAAGACGCAGTCAATTATCCGGTTGAATTTTTAAATTCTTTGGAACCACCAGGCATGCCACCGCATAATTTGAAGTTGAAAGTTGGTTCATCGATTATACTTCTTCGAAATCTTAATGCACCGAAACTTTGTAATGGGACGAGACTTTCAGTGAAGAAATTGATGCCAAATTTAATTCAAGCAACAATTCTCACTGGCAAAGCAAAAGGTGAAATTGTACTAATACCGCGCATCCCATTAATACCAACGGACATGCCATTCGAATTTAAACGTCTTCAATTTACTGTTCGGCTACCTTTTGCTATGACCGTCAACAAAGCTCAGGGCAAACGCTCCAGGTGTGTGGAGTTAATTTAGAGGAAGCTTGCTTTTCTCACGGTCAACTGTACGTTGCATTCGAGAGTTGGAGCCACGAAAAATTTGTTTATTTATGCACCACAAAATAAAACAAAAAATGTTGTGTATACAATTGTATTAAATTGAACATTGCTTTTCTTTTTCATTATTGTGTTAAGAAATCATCTTTTAAGCAATCAATTTTTTGCGTAGAGAAGCGCGCCGGGTAACGCTAGTATTATTATAGTTACGTAGTATTATTATAGTTACCCGGCGCGCTTCTCTACGCAAAAAATTGATTGCTTAAAAGATGATTTCTTAACACAATAATGAAAAAGAAAAGCAATGTTCAATTTAATACAATTGTATACACAACATTTTTTGTTTTATTTTGTGGTGCATAAATAAACAAAATTTTCGTGGCTCCAACTCTCGAATGCAACGTACAGTTGACCGTGAGAAAAGCAAGCTTCCTCTAAATTAACTCCACACACCTGGAGCGTTTGCCCTTGAGCTTTGTTGACGGTCATAGCAAAAGATAGCCGAACAGGAAATTGAAGACGTTTAAATTCGAATGGCATGTCCGTTGGTATTAATGGGATGCGCGGTATTAGTACAATTTCACCTTTTGCTTTGCCAGTGAGAATTGTTGCTTGAATTAAATTTGGCATCAATTTCTTCACTGAAAGTCTCGTCCCATTACAAAGTTTCGGTGCATTAAGATTTCGAAGAAGTATAATCGATGAACCAACTTTCAACTTCAAATTATGCGGTGGCATGCCTGGTGGTTCCAAAGAATTTAAAAATTCAACCGGATAATTGACTGCGTCTTCATCATTCATAGCAGTATCAAAGGATTTATACGTTTCCGAATTACCTGACAATTTTTCCTGGATGTGGAAATTGATTTCATTGACATTGACATTTTTTGGTGCTAAAATTGCACGTTCTCATAACCAATCATGGTTATTATAATTTTGAGCAATATTTGGAAAAACGCGATCAATGAGTTCTTCTTTTGATGATACAATTATTGAAAAATTATTCGGTAACGTGATAAACCCATTTTGATCACTTGCCATTTACATATTGTGGAGTATACGTTTGTACGAACGCACGCAATTCATTACGATCGAATTGCAGTTCGCGTTGCAATTCTCGTTCAAATAAATCATGCATTGGACGATTTGGTGGAGTCAATCCTAATTGCCCTAATGCCTTATTTGCAATCGTAAGGCACAAATCTTCGATCATTATCAAGGCTTCATTATACATTTCCAATGTCAGCAGCAATGCAGGATCATTGGAACGATGTCGAAGTCGAATCAAAATGTCTTCAGCCATGAAATCTTTGTATTTATTCCACAATTCCAGTGGATTTGATGGAAAACATGTTGATATTATGATCACAAATAACATACGAGTTTGAATTGGTGGAGAAACAATTGATGCATCACGAAGCGTAGCATCCCAATGCGTATCATCTTCCAGCAAATGCAAGTGTTGACATGCTTCACGGTATGTTGCGCACAATTGACCAGTAACAGTTCGTAAATGTTGGAATGATTGAGGTCCATGTACGTTCACCAACAAAATTCGCAAGTAAAAACATTCAACATTAGCTGGACTAACTGTAAAAATGCGTCCCAAAGCATCTGTTCGAAAAATACCTGGATAACCATCAACAGGTGTGCCTTGTTTGCGATGTTGAAATTTTTTTGTTGATGCATTCCATGTGAAATAGTGAGACACTTCCGAATATAGCAAAGTCCTGGAAAATTCATCAGTTTCACATAACTGGAAATAAGCTGTCAGTGTAGTTACTGGTGGCTCTACTACTCTTTGTTCGGCTTTTGCAGCAGTGTAGTAAACACGTTGGTCGTTTTCAAGATGAACTGCCAAATGTACAACAACCGGATGTCTGTCATGAATTGGAAACGATAAAATACGCCATACAGCTTCATTCGTACTAATATAGCGCCCCATTTGGTACTGCAAAATTTCGTCATGATTATTCTCAGGAGCCACTCCAAAAACAGCCATATTGCTGCCCTTATTCACATACTTGCAAATATATTTGATTGATTTTACAGAATTGCAATATTCTACATTGTTGTGAGCGTTGAACATTTTTGACAGCATCGGTGAGTACGGAACTATCCACCGGTTATCGATTTCAACATCTTGATTTTTAATTTTAATTACAGTTGATTTACCGTTGTCTTCAGTTGATCGTCGACGATACTGTGATACTGATATCCATCATCTCCTGTAATTGTTTCAGCAATCAATTGCTTTGGAAAACGTTTCGAACATTTACCATCAATCATACAAAGTAGATTTCGATTAATATCACCACAGAGACCGTGAATCATATTTTTCGTGACAACTTCGAATAATCCTGGCGATGGTTTGATCTGGAATTTCGGCCGATATGACGGTATCAATCATATCATGGGTTATTTTGTTTACGCACCAAATCAAAATATGTGCCTGAGGTAAGCCTCTTTTTTGCCACTCTATGGTATACATAAAGCACCGCACTTCTCCAAATACACGGAGTTTGACAATCAGATCCATTAATTTTTTCAATTTTTGTTGGAATACACGGGCAGTTATGTCATGCCGATCTTTTGGCACCTGACCATCAAGTAAACAATCAGACACATCGACCCACTTCGGGTTGCACGTAAATGTTATGAATAGATCCGGTCGTCCATAATTTCGTACATGTTCATGCATATGACGTGGGCTACCAACATATGATTATGGTAAAATTGTTAAACGGCCGATATCATTCACATTTACATCATTGATTATTGCGTCACGCAAATATATGTATTCCTCTGATCTTAATCGGGCTTGATTGTAACGGATGAAATTTAATCGCTCACTTTCAATTTTGGCGTACATATCGATGATATATTGATGCGAAAGTTGATTGCATTGCAAAATAAAATTTGTTTCTGAGGGCGAATCATCAATCGGTACGAATAAAAATTCATCGCACTGACTTTTTCTGTTGATTCTTGACCTGTATTGCAAAAATTAATTAGCGAATGAAAATGATTTATAAATCATATTTAGCACATTCGCGTAAATTGCGGGAATTCCCGTCATTCATGTTTCCTTCAATAAAACAATTGCGGGAATTCCCGCGCTATTTGAATAGCTATTGATAGGCTTTTCTACCGTCAAAAATGGTTCACTTCTTATCACTTCACATTTTTAGTGTTGGTAAAGTCGTGAACTACCATCCCTAACAGGCCAACCGCAATTCAAACAAATTTAATTTGGGGAATCCCCATTCAAGGTTAACGTGCCAGTCATTTGGGGTTTGTTGAGGGGAAGTTTCAATAAAACGAAATGCGGGAAATCCCGACAAAAGTGCATAGGAAATTCATGTGGTAATGGCGGGAATTCCCTAATTTGTTCAGACTATTTAAAAAAATTAACCTGTAGAAAAAAAGCGGGAATTCCCGCTCTTCAATTTTGTATGGAAAAATTAAGTGATTATCTGGCAGCCACCCGCTAAATTCAAATGAACGCGAACGTGTTAAACAAAATAAAATGTATATGTACCAGTTGTTGGATTTATCATTGGTATGTTGATGTGATAGCCATCGTCCCCTCTCCAAAACAAAATGGGGTATTGCAATGCATCATAACAGCGATGGAGTTCTGAAATACGTTGTAAATTCTCATTTCTACGATACAAAACAATGTCTCGTGACTGAAACTGTTCGCCAACCACAACAATGGCTACTTCATCAATCGTTGGTGCATTGAATCGTCTGGTGTGCTCCCCAATTGGTGTTTTATCGGCTTTTATTATGATTTTGTGGCCATCGGAGGGCATCCGTTCGAGTGCCACTTTAAACAATTTCACCAAATCATTGTGTTGATGAAAAAATGTTTGCAATTCATTCACGATTGATCTTCTCGTATTCGTCGAAATTGCACAGCGCTTATTTAATTCACGATTCTCACCATCAATGAAATATATTTGCAAAAATTTATGATCATCATCTGGGAATGGTAGCAAAGACCCAGCCTTATGGTATAATTGACCTTGAATCGGTAACGGTCGAGAAATATATATAGATGATAACGGATCTTAATTTCTAAAAACATCGAACACAGGGACGGCACATAAATTAAAAATGATATTGCTAATTCCACACGAAGAAATCACCTTAAACGTCGGCATAAATCCATCTTTTATGATATTTGTAGCTCCAAAAGATGTCATTTGAAAGCATGAATTGTATTTTTGAATATTTAAGAGGAAATGCTTTGACGTTGGCGAATTACCAAAAACCAATGAATGCAAAGGTTCTGGCGGAAGTTCTAGCACCGGTAATTTGACTTTCCCACCAGCACAACACATGCCAGGCGTTTCGTTTATGAATTTAAATGCTTTGCAATGTATATGTACATTCTATATTCATCTGGCCAATGTAGGCATACATGCTGTAATCAATGGTGGCATCGTAATTGAAAGCCGCGTGTTCCATTTGACGTATATCATAAACGGACGTACGCCCACGACGGTTTCTTGGTGCTTCACTCTTATCCAAGTGAGTTCTCCGTCTGTGTCGTTGTGTTTCCATTTCATTTCGTCGAACACGATCTTCTTCACTTTGTGATCATCGATTTAACGCTGTAGCATTTGATTGACGTGAACGTCTGCCAATGTTTGGTCGTCTTGAACGTGGCATTCTTTCAGTACAGTGGATGACTAATTGAATGTAAAAGCAATACATTGAAAATTATTTCTAGAAAAAATTATACATTTAATTCAAACTTCAATGTGTGTGCGTGGAAATATGAATTCACATACACTCACACTGGACATAACCTCAATTGTGCAAATAAAGAAAACACTCACCGATATCAAATTAAAATTGTGAAAATTAAGTAACGCTTGGCAATTGAACTATATATATAAAAATGAAGCAATTAAAATACAATTAAAAAAGAAACACATGGTTAACACTCACCAAAAGTATGTTTGTTCAAAATGAGAGCAAGATAAAAAAGAACTCAAAGCACATAAGAAAACTGTCAACTGAATTCCAATGACAGCAAATTAATATTCTGTACGCAATGAGAGCACGATGTAAAATTGATAAATCGTATTGAAAATACTTGATTTTGGTACAGTGTATTTACTCACAAAAAATGTCAAACTCAGGAACGGCTGCACCGATTCCAAACAAACTTCACACAAACCACCTCCTTATAGATAGGAACGAACTCTAAAATTTTTGTGTCAATCGATTCGGCGGTTCTTGAGTTATAAGATTACCAAGGAAATGTAACTTCTTTTTATATCGGGTGATTTTTTAAGAGCTTGATAACTTTTTAAAAAAAAAAAAACGCATAAAATTTGCAAAATCTCATCGGTTCTTTATTTGAAACGTTAGATTGGTTCATGACATTTACTTTTTGAAGATAATTTCATTTAAATGTTGACCGCGGCTGCGTCTTAGGTGGTCCATTCGGAAAGTCCAATTTTGGGCAACTTTTTCGAGCATTTCGGCCGGAATAGCCCGAATTTCTTCGGAAATGTTGTCTTCCAAAGCTGGAATAGTTGCTGGCTTATTTCTGTAGACTTTAGACTTGACGTAGCCCCACAAAAAATAGTCTAAAGGCGTTAAATCGCATGATCTTGGTGGCCAACTGCCCATGCATCCCGAAAAATGCACTGTTTGGTGTGGTTTGTACGCTGGTGGAATCATTGGACCGTATTTTTTCAAAGATGCTGTTGGACGCAACGTTACGGTGAATGGCGATCGCTATCGTTCGATGCTAACAAACTTTTTGTTGCCAAAAATGGAAGAACTGAACTTGGTTGACATGTGGTTTCAACAAGATGGCGCTACATGCCACACAGCTCGCGATTCTATGGCCATTTTGAGGGAAAACTTCGGAGAACAATTCATCTCAAGAAATGGACCCGTAAGTTGGCCACCAAGATCATGCGATTTAACGCCTTTAGACTATTTTTTGTGGGGCTACGTCAAGTCTAAAGTCTACAGAAATAAGCCAGCAACTATTCCAGCTTTGGAAGACAACATTTCCGAAGAAATTCGGGCTATTCCGGCCGAAATGCTCGAAAAAGTTGCCCAAAATTGGACTTTCCGAATGGACCACCTAAGACGCAGCCGCGGTCAACATTTAAATGAAATTATCTTCAAAAAGTAAATGTCATGAACCAATCTAACGTTTCAAATAAAGAACCGATGAGATTTTGCAAATTTTATGCGTTTTTTTTTAAAAAAGTTATCAAGCTCTTAAAAAATCACCCGATATATATAGATACTTCTTTTTATATATATAGATACTCTAAAATAGAACTAACATGTAAATACTATGATGTAAGAGCCATAGCTCAATAAGATGGTACGCTTATTATTGGCCAGAACATATGTAATATGGTACTGTAATAATAAATTTTTTAATATTCAGAATTGTAAAACAGAAATTTCAAAAACCTATTGTAAACTAAATAAAAAAGTACATGTTTGTCAAAAATTTTAAACAAAAAACAAGGAAAATGTAATAAATTAAAAGAAAAAAAACCTACAAATTGAAGAAATTAAATCAGGAGCGATATTAGTTTCAGGAAAAAATATTGTAGATAATCAAACATTAAATGGAACATATTTAATTACATTTGAAAATTATACTGTAATAAATAATCAATCTTATGAAAACATTGAAGTAAAAATGTGGAATTATTTTAAAAATAACCATATAAATAATTTTGAAATTGTAGAATATTTTGAAACAACCAACAAACTGTTAAAATTAGATAATATAAATATTTTAGCAGAACGGAACAAGAGCATAACAGTCCATTCATATTTTTGGTACATAATTTTAATTTTGGGAATCATTTTCATAACTTACTTATTACTAAAATTAAAACAATCTCGCGAAATTCCCAGACCAATCGAAAATACGCAATTTCAAGAAATCACTTATAATTTTCTTTTGGACCAAATCTATAAATTAACTCAAAATAATAGTGAATCGGGGACGATTCATTTTAGGAAGGGGGGAGTTAACGATAGCCTCCGCATAGAAACCTTACCACAACTGTAAATAAAATTGAATCTTTGCACTTTGCAATTACATTGTCTCATAAATTAGAAATATAATTAACGTTTTTGATTATTTAAGAATTCGATATGCTTTTTCCGTACTGAATCCAAGAATCCATTATTATCAAAACAATATCGCCTCACAAGAAGGCATAACAATAACAATCGTAAAGAAATCAGAACACTTAACGTTCTGCTGAAATTTGCTGTCACAGCTAAAATTGTAATTAACTCTTTGTTCTGGATTCAATCAAGCTGATGCTTAAACTTCAGCTTTAACTTTAAGTAAATAAAACCAAAATGTATATCCATATATTGGTATTTCAGAAGTAAAGATTTGATTTGTATCTAACAATCCACTAGAACCACACGTGGTCTTATTTCATCCGCGCGTTCGCGGATATAAAACATATATTTTTTTAAAAACTCCCTCGTTGCGGGAATTAATTTGTATACCGATCTGTAAATTATATGCAGCATCGTTTGCGTATAGTAAATATGCGAAGAGTACATTCCTTAACATTGGAATTATTATTTTTCTCATTTAACACTGAAAATGCTCAGCGTGTTTCACCACAGAAAAATTATTAGCGTGTTTCACCACATTTAACATCAGAGGACACGAAAATACCAGAATTGAGCATTTTCAGTGTTAAATGAGAAAAATTATGCTATTTCCGATGTTAAGGAATGAACGCTTACAGATTCGCATATTTACAATGCGCAAACGACTCCCCACTAGCAAAAGGTAATAGGTAGTGTATGAATTGGTAAGAGCCAAAGTGAGGGTCTTACTGCTGAATTCATTGCTGAATTTTAACACAGCGATGTCCTAGGAATTTCAGAACAGATCAACTCACATACCCAGGGATACAAATCGATCAGCTGTACGCATTACCAAGCTATATATCTGAAGACATGAATTAGTCAGTTGTAAGCATTACCGGCTCACATACCTGGGTATACGAATCTATCAGTTGTGCGAATTACCGGCTCACATACCTAAATACATATATGAATCGATCAGTTGTGCGCATTTCCTACTAAAACGAATCCAAAATAAATATCTTATAGTTTTATATTTTTTAATTCAATTAGAAATAATAAAGAAATCCATTTCAGTACAAATTACTATAATTAAGATTTTACATTTAAAAATAATGTCAATGTTACTTAAATTAATTGTTTTCATACTTTAATTTATTATATTTGTTTATCTTTTTGTTTTTTCAAAGAGCCCGCTTTGTGATATCGGGTTTTACCCATCTTGAAAGCTCTTTTGAGCTCCCGCTCATAATCGCCTTTAGTGAAACCTTCCACTTGCATTGCTTCTAAAAAAAATAAACAAAGTGTATCAAAACAAAGACTTATTAATTACGGAAAAGTGAAATTTACCATATATGACATTATTTAGGCACTCAAACTTCTTGAATGCCACCTTGTCTTGCAGTCCATCATAATTTAACTGCACCATGACGCTATCGCTGAGAATTTTTTTCATTCCGTTTGTAACTCCAATTGATCCAATAATGTTTTTTATAATAGACACCTGAAACACCGATTTAGTTGCTGATAATGAATATATATACATACATATATGTTGGTAAGACTTTAGACTTACGTATATATATTTATTTTTGGAAACATCATCTTCAATTTCCGTTAGTTGCATTACGTCGCAAACTGGGAATTTTGTTTTCTTCTCCACTTTATTAAGCACTTGCTTCATCAGCAAATTGTTCTGTGCCTGGCTGCTTATTAAGGCTGCAATAGATTTTGCCTGCTCTAAAATAAAAATGTTTATGTAGAAAATTATGTGCAGTCACTAACAAATTTAAGTATAAATTTGTTTTCTTATGATATTCACTCCGTTTTTCATTCTTAATTTAAAACTATTTTTATATATGTTAAAATAGTTCTACAACAACAACAAATTCAAACTTTTTACAAAATACAGAAAAATTCACAATTTGTTTAACAAAATTTTTTAAAAATTTACGAAAATAGTTTAGCATGAATGTCGTAAGGAAAACACTTTATACTTAATCAATACTAATGGTAATATTGATTCTAACCATCCAATTTTGTTATAAGTTCGTCTATTTTTTGCTTGATTTTATTTAGTTCATTTTGAGTATTTTCCGGAACTACAAATATACAAAAAACAATAGTGAATTAAATTACTTGTTTGGGCTGAGATTAACTTTTTTGGTCGTTGGGGTTGGAGTTTTTGGCTCGAAAATGTGAAAAAATTTCGGTCAAAAAGTTCTACACCAAAAAGTTAATTAAATTTGTTGAAAATTTATTTAATATTAACATACCTGGACTAATGTTTTCATCGCTTAATGTAGCATTGCATCTGAATACCGGAGTTGAAGTAAATAAGTTTTGTGACATCTTTGAGTATCGACTTTTACTTAAATTGAATGCAGTATAGGAATGAATAAATATTCGTTGGCATTAAATGGAAAGTAAAAAAGTTTGTAGTTAACCTGATTTATATTAAACGTTTCTTCGTTTGCAGTGGGGGTTTTGTTCGCAGTAAAAATTCCTAAATCTGTTAGCGAATTCAAAGGTTTTTCGAAATATGCTTTACAATTTGTAAACTAAATGCAAATATGTTCCAGGCGAAACACTTCTTATAATTGAATCCTGCCTAATAATCAGAGACTCTGCGCAAGTTGGGACATTGAAATGCCATTTATTTAAAAGTTTCAATAAACCATCAAAAGCCACACGAGTTACGTTATTTTTCACTGCCCATTGTTTTAAGTCAACTACCAAACTACTTTCATTCACATTTTCAGTTCTAGAATTTTCATTGTTAATTTCAACCACATTTTCATTATCATTGTCACATTCACTAAGATTATAATTATTGTCATTTGAATTATTTATATTTAGAATTTCATTTATTTCGGCATTAATTAATCTTCTTTGATGACGTTTGCTGTACATACTTAAATAACTTTTAATACTTCACACGCGACCGCTTTCAACCAATACTTAAAATTTACTAAAAACCACAATCATTAAAATTGAAAGACAACAATTGTCGGCGTCGTGGCAGGACTAACGGTTACCAATTATTTTCAGAAAAGAACAACAACAAAAAAGCATCGGTTTTGTCACACAACCTATTTCCTATGAAATTTAGTACTGAAGCGCTCACATACCCAGAGAGCTGGGTCGATCAGTTGTGCGGATGACCAACTCATATGAATAAAATTCGCACATTTCTTGAAGATAACAACAACGATTTTAAAGCGAAATTTTTCTCGTTTCTTGCCCCGCAACCCATTACCAACTCGCTTACTTTTTTCAGTAGTGAATTATTTTGCTACTGGGTCTGCATATAATTTATTTATGTATATATGTATGCACATGCACAAATGTATTTCTATATATTTTATATCACAGCACACAAGCATGTACGTACAAATTGAACTATTTCATGATGAATTCCTGAAAATCTTTGGAAATATACATATAATAGTCATGTTAATGTTGTTACCTAAATATTTAATTAATACATTACATATTTATATGCATATGTATTTATTTACAGGCCTTTAAAAGTTTTGATAACATGTTAAAAGACCAAGCGGTCACACATATTCAAGTATGTAATTAGGTGTGCATGTAAACTAAAAGAACCATACGCATAATGTTTGTAAATTTGTCCACACACAACCATGTTTTTTTTTCGGAGGGGGAATCTTTCTAAAGATACTGCCAGGGTGAGACTGGTAGCATCGATTCATATTGTTCGCTAGAGTACACCTCTTTCGGGACTACGCCCAGACAGTGTTAAATCACTATGTTGGACTTGCGAAACAGTATGCCTACGTAACTGCCTCTTCACTACCTACCTCCAGGGTTATTCATGTGGTCTTATGCTTCTGCGCTGCCTTTCTTTTATTCTGAGTTCTTGGAGTGCTATTGCAGTCCACTCTTTCATTTTAACCCACACCAGTTGTGATCGTAGCATGTGACTAACTATGTTGTCGGGTGTCATCCTTTCATTTGTTAACTTTTCTACGGTCTCTCTCTCCACTGCATACCTCGTGCAGAAGAAAAAGGTATGCTCTGCGTTTTCTGCGGCATTTCCACAGAAGGAACAGTGTGTTTCGTCATCATGGCCAAATTTGTGCAGGTATTCCCTGAAACAGCCATGGCCCAATAAGAACTGTGTTAAGTAGAAATCTGTCTCCCCGTGTTGTCAGTCAATCCAGGCCGGCACATTCTTAATAAGTCTATATGTCCATCTTCCTTTGTCTGCCGCGTCCCATTGCTTTTGCCACTCCTCGAGACATGTCTTTCTCTCTTTGTTGCGCTCGTCAGCCGTTAGGCGCCTATTCATGGCTTTTGTTTTACAGTAGACTCTACTTAACTCAGGGGCCATATCCGGTGGCATAAGACTAGATATGATAGCGCTCGCCTCGTGCGACACCGTTCTATGTACATATGTAAATATGTACACATATTGACATAACAGATTTTTGCAAGCTGCGTAACAATTAGGTAGTTCACAAGGTGTCATACAATTGTAAATCGTATATGAAAATCTTAAAAAAGTATTAGACTTGTGAGCATCCCTGTGAGTTGTAAATAACATATAGTCGTATCTAATCAGCTGTTTGCTAAAATTTAAATAACAAAAATGCCGCGCGCAAGTGAAAAAGACAAAATTGTAGCAGTTTTGTGCCTAAATCATATGTTTAATTTACTGGAAATGAATTCGAGTATGGGTTACATTTTTTACGGCATTTATTTCATATTTATTACACACCTTTCCTATTTTCCAGGCAACGAGGAAGATGAAGCGATTGAAAAATTTAATTCATACATGCTTTGTGTGCTAAATAATCGCAGAGGTGTTCACCTTGGCATTCCAAAATCATGCGAATGGGAGTAAACAGTGCTCAGAAAATTCGATGATAACAGGTTCAATCAAATGGTTAGGGTCCGTCCCGAGGAGTTTTGTTATATTTTAAACTTAATAAAGCATGACGAAGTTTTTAACAGAAGTTCAAGTGAAGTGCAGCTCCCAATAGAATTACAGCTTAAAATTGTCCTTTACCGTTTAGGATCATCCGGTGAAGGACAATCTGTGCGTAAAGTAGCTTCCGTTTTTGGTGTTGGTGATGGGGGCACTATTTACAATCTAACCAGGAGGATATTGAAAGCCATTTTAAAATTGAAGTCTAAATTCCTATTTTGGCCCCATGAAAGAGAAAGGCAGCAAATTGTGTCCTCAACCAGTACAGAAATGCCGGGATGTGTTGGATATGTAGACGGTTCTGAGGTTAAACTATCTGAAGCTCCTGTTAATGAGCATACGATGTACTATTCTCGCAAACGGCAATATGCGGTCAAGCTTCAAGCTATATGTAATTATAAATTGAGAATAAAGCAGTTAATAGTTGGTTATCCGGGTAGTGTACATGATGCAAAAATATTTTCGAACTGTTTACTCTTCAAACATCCGGAGCGTTTCTTGTCAACCTCGCAGTGGATAGCTGGGGATAGTGCCTATCCACTGAAGCCCTTTTTCATTACGCCATTCAGACGAAATAGCAGCGAGTACACAGAAGAAGAAAGGCACAGTTTCAACAAATATTTCTCAAAATACCGTGTACGAGTCGAGAACTGCTTTGGTCTTTTGAAAGAAAAATTCGGTAGCCTTAAGGAACTTAAATTCAAAATGCATTCGAGATCAAATAAGAATGAATGCAACGACTGGATTACTGTGTGCTGCATTCTTCACAACATTCATATTAATTTTCACATTGAAAATGAAGACGGAAATGAAGTTCCAGGTCCTCAGTTCGACTTACTATTAGAATGTAACACCAGAGATTTTCTTTTAAATTTTATACAAAATGAAACAGCTTAGTTTGTATATCTAGCTAATATGTATTGTTTCAACACTCCACTTTTATATGTTTAGGCACTCGGAGCTTTTTTGTTTATGTACGAGTAATAGTAGAGTACTCGACATAGCACAGTGTGAGATTTCGACAATCTTGGTGGAAAAATTATTTCTTTAAGATTTTGGTCATTATATGGATTATTTATAAATGAAAAACATACATTTTTCTTTTAAATATACTTTAGAAGAAAAACTTATGCTTACGGTACAACAGATTAATTAAAAATATTCCAAGAAAATTTACTTGAACTCCAAAGGAAACATTCCAAATTATAGATAATACATATATGTACATATTTATACACATAAGTATATTTCCTCCAATATATATTAGAGTAATTTTTAATAGAATCATTAAAAAAAATACATACATACTCTCTCAAAACCAATAAATGATTTGCGTTTAAACATATTATATATACAATATAGCTACATTTATTCACTTCTACATATTCAAGTATACGTGTATATTTGGCATTTATTGTACGTACATACATACGTACAAATGTACATATAAAATTATACCATTAACAAAAATTTAAATTAAACCATCGTATAAAACAATGTGTGAGTCCATCTCATTGAAAACAAAAGTAAAAAATAGAAAAATTGGTCTTTTCGTATACTAAATAAGTTTTAAAAATTTATTTGTACTTCAGCTTTAGTTCCTCCATGGCGATTCGCTCTTTCATCTGTAGCTCTAGTTGTTTGATGTTTTTTAGCGCTAATATTTCAATTTCTTTGAGCTCCACTTCTTTAGCTTTTAACTGCAACTCTTTTTCTTTTTGCTCGAACTCTCTTTCCCTTGCAGTCAATTCTGCCTCTAACTTTTGCTTTCGCAATGTCATTATTTCGCCATGGATTTGCATAATATCGGAAGCCGCTGTTCTGGAGTATATTCCTCTTTGCCTTGGAGTGGTAACTGTTTCATTTACAATAGGAATTTCAATTTGCACAGGACTTAATACTTCAATGGTAGTGTCAGCACTTTCCATTATTTCTTCAACTACAGCACAAGCATTTAGTCGGGCACCGAAAATATCGTCAAATTCGTAGAAATAGCGAAACTTTTTGAGCAAAACGTCTATATAAAGTGGATTCTTATGTATTAACAATGATATTCAATTGAAGACACAAACTCACTTTTTATAGTATCGCCATCCACGTAACCAGCGCCGGTACTTCCTTCCCATTCCTTCGCTTTATTATATGCAGATCGCATATTTCTTACTTTTGAGCGCGCTGATTTCCACTCGACCAGGATTTGTTTTTCATTCGCGAAGCGATTATAAAATAGCCGTGCCGATGGTTTCTGTAAATAACTAAGTAATTAATAGTTTCCATTTACCCTAAAATATAACATCAAACCTCAAAATCGCGATTCTCTAGAAGGAATTCAATCAACGCTTTTTCCTCGGCAACTTCCCAACGCTTTTGGGGCTTGTAGCGCTTGCGTTTTGGTAAAAACTAAAAGAAAGTATTCACAAACGTTTAAATTAAAAAATAATTCAGCATTTTTTATTATATTTACCTCAACTTCACCGTTCGTGCTCTTTATCCATTTACTTATTCGTTTAACGAATTTGCGGCCAATTTATTTCAACTAAATGCAAACAATAAGAAGAAGAAAGATAAACAAACACAGCTGATTCAAAGTTGCACTGAATAAACACAGTACTCAGAGTTGTATCGTCAAATTTATATTTTTGCATTTAAAACAGCAACAACGGCTCTACAACAGTTGTACAAAACTATGACTTACGACGTATATGACAATATACGACACCTTGTGAACTACCTAAATATTTTTTACATTCCTTGACAAATACAGTCAATCCCGGTTATGTGCCACAATCAAAAATACAGATTTTTGTGATTTGTTAAAAATATAAATACAATATGGCACATAAGCGAGTGCGGATACTTCCATAAGTGAGTGGTACTTAAACAATAATTTCTATGTACATCCATATTTCGAAAAACAAACCGTGAGATGCAGCAAGATATAGGCAGTTAAGAGGGATGATTTTCAATTAAACGGGGTACTACTTAACAGGAAATCACTGTACACATAAATCAGAGGAATATTGAATATTTTCTTTGATAAATTTCTTGACTTGAAAATCGACAAATAAACTACTTATGTTGTCCATTTTATTCTAATATATTTGAATACTTATATTTGCGCGGTTGTCAATTTTTCCTTCTTATACAAATATCAGAAATTGTTCAATTTATGATTTTTAGCTTTTGCCATCGTAGGGAAAAGACGCTTGTTGGCAAGGCATGCTTGGGGAGATGTAATGGTGTTTGTTTTTAGG
This sequence comes from Bactrocera neohumeralis, assembly GCF_024586455.1. Classification (NCBI taxonomy): domain Eukaryota; kingdom Metazoa; phylum Arthropoda; class Insecta; order Diptera; family Tephritidae; genus Bactrocera; species Bactrocera neohumeralis. Next base: position 34,556,239 of record NC_065919.1, on the reverse strand, counting down.
AATGAAGCAAGTTTGCCTGTTGAAAGTGCGCTTGCGTTCATGAATGAAAATATTGTCGGTAAGTGTTTTTCTACAAATTTGAGCATCGACTATTTGGCTGCCATACTGAGTTGTGACGCTGCTGACGCTATTTGAAACCATTGTTGTTTTTGTAGAACAATATTCGTAATTTTTGCGGGTGACATATGTACATGTGAACGCATATAAGTACCCAGTAAACAATCGCGTTTGTGAATAAACTTAAAATAAACTTACACTGGTAAACCTTTTCGTTACAATAAGTTTACGTTTTTGATTACAAAACAATTACAAAAGACTTGTAAAGAACCAAAACGTTACATTACTTTGGGCTTTTTCACATACTTGTAAAATCGCTTTTTTTTAAACTTAAAAGTAAGCATTTATTAAATTAATATCCAACCGCTTGTAAGTTTATTTTCAAATGTATTTGTAAACGTGTTGTAATGATTTTATATAATGGTAGTAAAATAAATCGCATGATATATTTTTAAAGATATATAATTATTTTCTTTATTAGTTTTAATTCATTTAATATTATTTATTATATATACATATGTACTTAAACGAAAAATTAAAAAAATTCTTGATAAGTTAAATTAAACTTATACTAAAAATTCAAATTTAAAAAACATTTTATAAAAATGAAATGATAGAAAAATAGTTAGGTAAAATAATTAATTTGCTGCATTTTGGTGCTTCCGTTTTTGTCTATTTTTGGCAAACTGAAAAATCGTCTTGGTGCCACTTATATATTCAGTCTCATTGCCCTTCACTTCATGTAAGAAGACATCTGAAATTTAAATTAAAAATATATATAAGTATATAAGTACACATGTAAATATAAAGTTTATTTAGTTTTATTATTAAGTACCTCGGATAGCCATAGATACTTTTAAGACGCGGACAGGTTTTTTGTCTGACGTTCCACTCCAAGCAAAATGTTGAGCACATTCATCGGATACCAATGAGCGCCAAGCTGTTCTGACGAATTTCGCTCCTGTGTATTTAATATTTTGCATAAGTTCCGATTTCTTCAAAAAAAGGAAATTGTAAAATTGGCTTTCAAACAGTCAATAAATATTTACTTACAAATTTAGCATATTCTTCATCCTTCTGGAGTAAACTCTCCAATTCCATAAATTGCTCCACTGTGTTTAAAGGTTCTGCTGGCATAATCTTTTTGGATGGAACATTGACTCTGCTATTCCTCAACTTTGCGATATCTCGCCGCAAGCTTCTTACCTCCTCGACGATTCTTCCCATCGATTTGGATACAGCTGCATCAATGGTGCTTTGAATTGCTGCAAAAAACAAACTTAGTTAGAATGCGTGGCAAATTTTCCGCGAATAGCAGTTAAAAAAATTATAACAACGCCTTAAAAGACAACATGCAACTTACCCTTTTATATTGTAAAGGCCTTTTTTATTTTATTTTATTTATAACACTTCTAAATAATACTTATATATAAGTAATTTTTCAATTAATTATTTTTAGTTATTAACTTTTCCACTGTTTTATTTAAAACGCACGTTTTTACATCTCACAAATTCAATAATTATGAACTGCGATCACTCAAAAAAGGAAAAACAGTCGTCAGAGAGTCGGCGAAAAAACTAACGGGAAATGGTAAACGGTTGGTTTACTTTTTGTGTTTACATGTAAACTGATTTGCAATGTTGCATCATAAGTTTACATTTATGTTTGTAAGTAAACGTTTTTTCAACGCATTTATTTTAAACTTACAAATATAAGATAAGTAAACTTATAATTAAACTTATTTCTCACATTTGTAAGTAAGTTTACTCAAATGTTTGTAGATAAGTTTATTTTAGCGCAGATTTACGAAACATTTACGCAATTGTTTATTGGGTATGTATGTATAATATGTTGTGTGGGAAAGTTATACGCACATATTTACATGTGTACGCATATTTGTATGTTGGTTTGTGTATACATTATTTATTCGGCAATGTCGTAATGTCGTACACATATGTATAGTGTATATGTATAGAGCAGTGCGGGCACACTTTTTACTGATAAATGATAATATCACGATTTGAATTTGAATAGTACTTACACATGTATGTATTTATGTGTTTTTATTTTTTTTTTTACGAGGAGGAAGCATCGAAAGCCTGGACCCCATGTCAGTGTGGAACTTTAATCCCAACTAAACCTCCTACCGTCCTGTACCGTTCCCCCCCGTACCACCGTCAAGTATTACGTCGGGAGGATGGTTGAGTGACACTCATGCGTACGTGATGGTCAAAAGGCATTCAGTTACAAGTTGCATTTACTTGGCCCCACCTCTGTTGGTCTGATAACCCCCCTTGTACATTGTTCGCCGCCAACCCTCCCCGTCACGTCAAAGTTAATGTGTTTGGGTCGTGGTTATTCGTTACATTTAACAGCTCTCTTCTCCTCCGCTGTTCGCTAGCACGTTGGGATTTCATAACCCTGGCTGCCACTTCGCAAGCAGCTTTCCACTTCTCAACTGATTCGACCATTTGGTTAACCAAGTTATCAGGAGTCGGGTCTATACCGAACGTATTTTTTAAGTGTTGCCTCTCAAGATTATATTTGGGGCAATAGAAGAATGTGTGTTCTACATTTTCGACGGTATCGTCTCCGCAATAATCGCATATGTCGTCAATTTCGTGTCCGAATCTTTTCAAATACGCTTTGAAGCAGCCATGTGAGGATTTGAGATAGGCGGAAATCTACCTCACCGTGCGGCCTGATTCAACGTTGGGGATCAGTCGGAATGTCCACCGTCCGTTTTCGCTTTCCTCCCAGCGTTTTTGCCAGTGATTTACCGTCTCTGCCCTTGCAATTTCTTTTATTGTATTATGTGGTAACCTGTCATTTGTAAGGCATTGAATTTCTTTGGCCAAGAGGTCTAAAAGGTGTAGGCCCGAAATTATTAGGGCAGCATCTTCCGATACTGTGCGGAACACAGAGCATACTCTTAGCGCGCAAGTGGCATATATAGAAAAAAGGCCACGGCGATAGGGTTTTATTTCTCGGGCTTTTCCCCATATCTGGGCGCCGTACAGAAGTCAAGGCTCTGCACACTTTTGTCGCTTTGTCGCATGTGTACGCTAAGTGTTCCTTAAAGGACATCCTTGCATCAAGAATAATTCCCCAGTATTTGATTGCAGGTTTTGTAGTGATGCTTACCCCCTTTGTACTGAACGTGGCAACTTCCCGAACTTTTCTGCCAGTAATGAGTACCGCCTCGGTCTTGCTCTCCGCTAGGCTCAGTTCGTTATTTTCGAGCCAATCGCTTATTAACGCTATTGTCCTGTTGGTAATCGTAACTATATCGTGAATGTGCTTTGCTATAACCACAACAGTGATATCGTCTGCGAACCCAATGATGTGTACGTTTTTAGGTACCTTCAATCGCAGTACTTCATCGTACATGATGTTCCAGAGTAGCGGCCCGAGTACAGATCCCTGGGGTACTCCTCCGGTGACTTTATATTTTTTGGAGCCTTCGTTTGTCTTGTAGCTCAATGTTCTATTCTCGAAATAGCTTACTATAATGTTGTAAAGGTATAGAGGCACGGAGAAGCTTTTTAGTGCACTCAATATACTATGCCGAGTTAAAGGCATTCTTTACATCCAGCATTACAACCATACAGTACTGTATTGTGCCTCCTTTCCATCTTTTCCCACTTATAGCTCGTTCAGCCAGGGTCTTTACTAGGGTTACCGCTGCAGTTGTGGATCTTGCCTTCCTGAATCCGAATTGGTTTGGGGATAGTCCACCGGCATCTTCAATTGCCTTATTAAGCCGTTGGTATATGATCCGCTCCAGAACCTTTCCAGCGGAGTCTAACATGCAGATGGGCCGGAAGTGGGACGGTTCTGACATTGATTTATTAGGTTTCGGCAGTAGTATCAGATATTGCCTTTTCCAAATGGTGGGAAAGCGGCCTTGTTGGATACATATATTATACATGGTTCGAAAGGGGCCTATGTTTCTGGCAATCGCCGTTTTTAGCGCTACATTCGGAATTCCATCTCGTCCCGGGGCTTTAGATGGGTTTAATCGTTTGCAGGCTTCTCGGACTTCCTCATTCGAAACGGCTGGTATATCCTGGATTTGTGGAACTCTCACAATCTCGTGATGGAGTGGGGGTCGGGTAGGGAAGAGTACCGTAACTATTCTCTCAATTATTGAGGGGGAGGTTGGCATTTGTCCGCCAGTACGGAGTTTTCCCATTACCTTTTTATAAGCGAGTCCCCAAGCGTTGTTTTCAACATCGTCGCACAGTTTAAGGAAAGATTCCTGCTTACTTTTTTTAATTGCCTGTTTTAGCAATTTTCTTTTGTCCTTGAAGTGGTTTTGGAGGGTGGTGAATTCGAGTGTACCACGTGACCTTGGGTACAAGCGTCTTGCTTGCTGGCATTCCTTACGTAATTTTGCGATTGTCTCGCTCCACCAATATACTGGGGGGCGGTGTTTGCGTCGAGATAGCTTGGACATTGAAGCGTCGCACGCGCTCTTAATACTACTCATAATCGAGTGAGCAGCTTTGTTAGCCGACAACAGGTTGTCGGGAAGGGTAGTTGGTCGGAAAACTTCTTCAAAGAGGTCTGGGTCGAATGTTTTGAGTCGCCAGTTCCTTTTTTTTGGGGTCGATAAATCCTGTCGTGCGTGTGTAGCATTTATCTCGAATATAATTGCGTAGTGATCGCTAAAAGTGTAATGGTCACTGATTTTCCAGTGAGATCTGCGAACTAAGCTCGTTAAATGTGCATTGATTGTCAACATTTAAAACCTCCAGATAGAGAGAAGCAAAGGCTTCTAGTAAGGTTTTTCCTCTGCTGTTGGTTCTTTTGCATCCCCATTCTATAGCCCAGGCATTAAAATCACCAGCTATTATCACTTTGGTTTTGCATCTGGCATCGACCACTAGGTTGTCGATAATACGCCTGTACTCTTCGTCGCTAAGGCTAGGAGGTAAGTAGCAGCTGTATATATTAATATTATTGATAGTTGTACGAACAAAACCATCTGAAGAGAAAGGCGATTCCAGCTGCGGAAAATTGGGATTACATTTCCATATAGCCGCTTTCTTTCGAGTGTCACTTATCCAGGTTACACCTTGTCCGATTTTGTATGGTTCGCTTAGCAAAACGACATCAATTTGCTTTTCGACAACTGACTGTTTTAATAAGTCGTGTGCCGCTTGCCAACGGTTTGCGTTCAGTTGTAAGAACCTCATGTGACCTGTTAAGCTGCTTTCTTGTATATTGGGCACCTGACGCTTCCTGTAAAGTGCTCAATTTCTTTTGTACCTGCTTTCAAGCAGAGCAAAAATTTTGGTTTGTTATTGTAATCCTTTGCCTGGTGCTCCCCTTCGCCACATCTCCTGCAGAGTCTGGACCTGTCCTCATTGGTACAGGTTTTTGCAGTGTGTCCGTAGTCGAGACATTTGAAGCATCGCTGAGGTTGCCTATATTCTCGTATACGGCAGCTTACCCATCCAACTTTCAACTTTCTAGTCACTAGAAGCTGTCTAGCTGCTTCAACCGGGAGTTTAATAAGTACACCCAAACGTGTCTCCATAAGACTTTCTTAAGCTCTTGATTGACAAGATCGTCAGTTCCGGGTTTCCTAATTCTCTCTGTAGAGCATAAAGGACTTCATCCTTGTTTGTGACTTCATCAAGGTCTTTGCACTCCAGTAGAATCTCCTGGGTCAGAAGTTTAACGTGGGCTTGATCCCCGAGACACTTTTTCATGGTCTCCTTAGAGTCGGTTGGAATCACTCCTCCGCTCAATTGTAGCAACATTTCACCACTTTGCGTTTTGCGTATCTTTGTCACGATATTTCCGAATCCGCTGAGCGTTGAGTCGGACTTGATTCTCCGTAGCATCTCCGCATAGGAAAGGTCACCATTTTTTGATATTAAAATCGCTTGGGGTTTTGGTTTTGGCAATTTTGCTGTCTTCTGGTTGCTGTCCCTCCATTGGTTTTATTGTTGTTGCTTTATTAATGGGCCCTTTCGTTAGTTGCGTGCCTAATTGTTTTGTTGCTGGCGACTTTGCAGTGGCTTCAAACATTTGTATGTATGTGTATATGTAACTATGTGCTAATATCTAGATGCGTATGAAAATTGAAGTGAAGAAATGTAATTTATATACAATATTATTGTAATATACATATTAAGTTTTTTAGGATATTATGATAGTATGTCTTACATATATATATGTACATTAGGGTGATTAAATTTTTATTTTTTTTTCATTTGGTACTCGCAAAAATAGGTTCCTAGACACCTCTAAGAAAGCCTCTTCAAATATGAGTTTTTAATTGTAACGGGAAGATCCTCCGCCTAACGGTTTTCTATTTTTTCTTATTATCAGATAGAAAAATTTATATCTCGCTTCCAACTACTTGAAAAAATATCTTGTTAATTAAGTTTTGTAGGAAACTGAATGCTCTAAAATATGGTCTCTTATGATTTTTTCGTAAACCCAACCGTTTAAAAGATATTATGAATTTTATAACTCAATGAAAAAAAATTATTATGAATAGATATTTGGAGAGGCTTTCTTAGAGGAGTCTAGGAACCTATTTTTCAGAGTACCAAACGAAAAAAAAATTTTTTTTTTTTGATCCGCCTTAATATGCATTGATGTTCGACGATGAATATCTCGTAAACGCTTAACTTAATCGAAATATCATCGTAGACCATTTTTATAGAGCAGTAAATTTCCTACAAAACTATGTGTTTCATCATTCATAATAACTTTTTTTCATTGAGTTATAAAATTAATAAGAAATAAAGAATTTTTCCAAAAATAGTCAAATTTCAACCGTTAGTATCTTTTAAACGGTTGGGTTTACGAAAAAATCATAAGAGACCATATTTTAGAGCATTCAATTTCCTACAAAACTTAATTAACAAGATATTTTTTCAAGTAGTTGGAAGCGAGATATACATTTTTCTATCTGATAATAAGAAAAAATAGAAAACCGTTAGGCGGAGGACCTTCCCGTTACAATTAAAAACTCATATTTGGAGAGGCTTTCTTAGAGGTGTCTAGGAACCTATTTTTGCGAGTACCAATTGAAAAAAAATAAAAAATTTTTTGAATCACCCTAATGTACATGTATAAGTTAACACAACACTTGTTACTAATTATACAATTAATCTTTCTTTTTCTTTTTATTTTGTTACAACCTTTTTTAATATATTAAATATTTTTTTACATTAAATATATTTTTATTTATATAAACTGTAATAAATTTTTGGAACGAAGTTCCTTACGGCAGGCTTGGAGAAGATAGAGATTTTGCTGCGGGACCTAACTGAAAAAAAAGTGATAGCAAAACCGTAAGAAAAAACCCGTAGGAAATAACCCGTAAGAAATAACCCGTAAGAAAAAGACTGTAAGATCGCTAGTTATAGCCCACCTTTAGGTTTTGCAAAATAATTAGGCATGAAAATCTGTAACATTATTGTGTATGCAAATTAGTTTTGAGTGAAGTGCGGAACACATAGAGCGCGACAGACTGCAAACTACATCTGTCAAATATTAAAATACAGACGTTCTTATGGACACTGTTATTTTGACAGCTGCACAACTACACGACTGCAGGCCGTTGTCGTTCCCTCTAACTTGAATATTTCCTATATTTGCCGACGGCAGTAGGACGACAGTAGAGTTTTCTTAATACTTATCTGTACTTAAATAAAAACTAATCAGCGAAATTTGAGAGAAAAATCAGGACAACCTACATAAAATTAGGCACAATTTTTTTTGCAAATTGTATCGATTCTACATTATCCGAAGGAACTTCGTTCCTACCTGGTGTCCCACGACACCACATTTCTTTTTTGTATATATATATAAAATAAATAAAATAAAAATTTTAAAAATTAAAAAGTTTAGTTTGAAATTTTAAGAAATTTGAAAAGTAGGAGTCAAAAAATGCAACCCTGCATCAGCCGTCGATTGGGGATATTAGAGCAGGGGAGATATACTTTTTTATATGGCATTGCGGAATGAGCGCAACAGAGATGTATGATCACATGTATACGTACGTGTGAGGGGAAAACTGGGTAGAATCTTCACGCGGCCTATGGCAAACTACCGACATGTTTACCCACTGATTATCTGGTTTTTTACCTGCTCATGATCGGCAGGGAATTGGTAACATTATTATTCGAATTTCTGAACGCGCACATGCGTATACATACATTCATATGAGCATGTGCAGAGACATAAGATTAATATGATAGAAGACGTATGTATATATTGTTGTGATAAATTTAATTTCTATTAATAAGAAATATAATACAAAATATTTACTAGTATAGTATATTATGTAAAAATCAAATAAAATTACTGAATATGCAAGTCCAAATTGACTATATATGTACATTACTATGGATTCATTCATACAAAATTATACTCATATCACAATTATTTTACATGTCAATATGGAATTGCTGAGGGTAAAACGCAAAAGCATACATACATACATATGTATATGCATGTTAACATGGCAAATGTTAACAATTACTAAATAAGTAATAACACATAATCAGCAATAATGAGCAAATCATAGCGGAAGTGCATCTTTAGTTGCACAACATTTCCCACAGTAAAAGCCAGACGCTTTCATCAGCATAAAAGCTCATTTTTCGGCGTGAAGCGGAAATCCAACACGCGCAACCGAAATAAGCCAATTCGGAGAATCGGCAACAAAGTCAGCAGTTGGCCAGTGCAACGTAGCTTAGGTTTTAAGTAAATTAATTCTTAAGTTTAGTCTTAGCTCTGTAATGTAACGACCAAGTAATAAATAAAATTTTTGTTAAAAGAAATTAACATCAAATTTCTTAACTGGCGCCCAACGTGGGGCCTTCGCTAGTCGCGTTTAGTAAATCGTATCAATACAATTCGCGGGTGTATCCACAAGTCTTGGTTAAAAAGTTTGTGCTGTCGTGATACTCAGCGGCTACCATTAGAAGACAAGGATAATACTGACCACCCCATAGACGGCGAAGGCTTGGGCTAGGACTCAACAGAAGTGCAGGAAAAGAGGCCCCCTAGTCGCCAATAGCAAACGGGAAACGCAAGACGTTACCCGCCTGCCCAGGAGAATGTTCCTGCTACTAGAGTAAGAATTAATTTTAAGAATAAATATTAATATATTCACATATGTAAAAGAATTTTTTAAAATATAAAAAGTGAAAATGTTTAATGTTTAATGTGAAACAAACTATGTTTAAGAAATTTTTAATGCAAAGGTGAACACAATTTAAGAATAGTGACATAATTTAAGAAAGAGAGCGTAATTCAGAAAAAATAATTGAACTAGACGAGAAAATATTATATCGAAAAGCTAACTAAAAGTGAAAAATTTAGAAAGAAAAGTTTTAACTCAAAACAAAATAAGCTAGGGATAAATAAAATTTTTAAAATAAAAAAGTGAATAATAGAAATATATCAATCATGCCAGTGAATCCTGCCAACCTCGTTCGGCCACCAATACTTAATGCACCCCAAGGGCCACCAGCACCTTGTGGTGAGCCTCTTGCCTCTTCTAATTCATTCTCTATGGATGAGTTAACTTCCGTAATCACAGGAATTGTGAACAATGTCTTAAGGACTGAAGGGCGAAACATGGTTCAAGCCGCCCTTAACCCAAATTCCAACTTTTCAAACTTCACGGACATTACCATAGACTCAAGACTACCCGGGAATGTCTCTGAGTTAGACAAAATACCAGATGTGGTACGATGTCTTCGGGAGTTCTCCGGAAATCCGGGAGAATTCACATCTTGGAGGAAAAGCGTGGACAGGATCCTCCAGATATATGAGCCTCAAAGAAGTACCCCAAAATATTATGGCATCCTCAATGTCATTAGAAACAAAATCGTGGGCAATGCCGACATTGCTTTGGAGTCCTATAACACTCCACTGGATTGGAAGGCGATCTCCAGTTGCCTAACATTGCATTACGCGGATAAACGCGACCTCGGTACCCTTGAGTACCAAATGACCTCTCTCGTACAGGGTAGCAATACAATTCAAGAATTTTACCAAAAGGTATATTCTCATCTCTCACTAATTCTGAACAAACTAGGATGCATGGAAGTCGGCGCAGAAGCCATGCACCTTCTAACTCGTACGTACAGGGATAAAGCCCTAGACACGTTCGTTCGCGGACTCAAAGGAGATCTACCGAGACTCCTTGGAATGAGGGAACCAGCAGATCTCCCTCAGGCACTCCACCTGTGTCTCAAACTAGAGAATCAAACCTTCAGGTCACATTATGCTTTGAGCAATAATAACAATATCAGCAGGAAACCACAAGAGTTTCGTCCACCACTACCTCCCAGAAGGATGAACAATGAGTTTTACCCCGAATTGGCATACTTGCCCCAACCAAGGTTGTACGCAGCCACTCCACATAGACCACCGCAAATGAACTATCAAGTTCAACGCCAGCAACAGGCGCCCCAATATGCACAACAGCATTACAATCCACCACCACGTCCTTTGCATAAGCCACAGCCACGTCCAGAACCAATGGACATTGACCCATCACTGCGAACTAGGAATATTAATTATATGAATAGGCCACGTAATAATGACCCTATTAACAAAAGACCTCCTCCTGGCAACCCTCCAGCTCCTGTGCCCCCTAATAAAATCCAAAGGAATTTCCATATAGATTCCGAACAACCACAAGCTTACTATCCTACCACGACAATTGACGAGCAGACGAACGACAACTCTAGCCATTACGATGACGAATGTTACAGAGACAGAAATGATGAAGGTCAGGACGATAGCTACATAGACACGACTGATTTACATTTTTTAGAATGAGTCACTCTTCGCTGCCCTATGTTGAATGCAGGCTGAAGAGTGGAAATATTGTGAAAATTTTAGTAGATACAGGATCTACGAAAAACTATATACGATCCTCTATCGTGCCCAATCCAATAAATAACGAAAGCATTTTTTTTGCGAAATCCATAGCAGGAGACATCGAAATCAAACAGCATACCTTTCTAAACCTATTTAACTCAGACAAAAAACTGAAATTCTACCTCCTCCCAACTCTGACATCATTCCATGGTATTATTGGGAATGATAGCCTTAAGGAGCTTGACGCAGTCATCCACGTAAAGAATAACTTCATGGAGTTAGAAGGCAATACCAAAATTAAAATCAAGCAGCTAGCTTCAAGATCTGTTAACAAAATACATATTAAGGAAGATAACTTGTCACAAAAACATCAGAAGGAAATTAATAATTTAGTCGAAAATTTTTCTAATCTCTTTACGGAACCAAACGATAAACTTACCTATACCACTAAGGTCATAGGAGAAATCAGAACGCCTCCCGAACCAATTAACGCCTTGTCAGTAACCCAGCATAGTGACGAGAGCTCATCCGATAACTTAATTTGGCATGTAGAATCCCCAATTAACGTTTTCAAAAACCAAATCTTCCTAAATTCAGGCCCAATTTCTACCTATCAATTCAAGATAGTATTCCCCACATACCATAGACACGTCATTGAAGAACCGGAATATAACTCAGAAACATTAATAAATCTCCTAAAAAGGTACCTAAACCCCACCATAATAAATTGCATCAAAACCGACGAAAGAACTATGGGTAAAATTCAAGAAATATACCCCATCCACTTTAGTAACTATAAAACCAGGTTTTCTCAACTCCAAGTCCAGGATGTGACAGACGAACAGCAACAAGAAGAAATAATCATAAATACCCATAAAAGAGCACATAGGAATTCTCGTGAAAACAAACTTCAAATTTTAGAAAATTACTATTTTCCCTCCATGACCAAAACAATAAAAAGAATTATTCAGCAATGCTCAGTTTGCAAAGAAAATAAGTACGACCGCCACCCTACCAAACCACAACTAGGAGAAACCCCTATTCCACAATTTCCAGGACAAATCTTACATATAGATATTTACATAACTGAACGAAATTTCGTCCTTACAGCCATAGACAAATTTTCAAAGTATGCCCAAACCAAAATCCTTCGCTCCAGAGCCGTAGAACACGTTAAGGAACCTCTCCGTGATCTACTGTTTCAATTTGGCGTACCAGAAACGGTAGTTATAGACAATGAAACGTCTTTGAATTCAGCTTCCATTTGATTTTTATTGGAAGATACCCTAAATATACAAATTTTTAGAACACCACCTTATGCAAGTTCCGTAAATGGTCAAGTAGAGCGATTTCACTCGACCCTCACAGAAATAATGCGCTGTTTAAAAGCAGAGCGAAGTTTCACCTCATTCGCCGAACTCCTCGATAACTCCGTCTACGAGTACAATTTTTCAGTCCACTCCTCCACAAAAAAAAAACCAATAGAGGTATTTTTCGGGAGAAGAATCTCCACAGACCCAAGCCAATTTGAAAGAGCTAGGGAAGAAATTATCTCGGAACTAAAAAATAGACAACTAAAAGATCTTACCTACCATAATAAAGCCCGTCATCCAATTAAAACATATGACCCTGGAGAAACAATTTACGTTAGGATAAACAAACGACTAGGAACCAAAATATCTCCAAAATTTAGAAAAGAAATAGTGAAGGAAGACAAAAATTCCACCGTTTTGACAGAATCAGGAAAAGTAGTTCATAAACGCAATATAAAAACTCAAAACTAAAATTTTTGTTTCCAGACTTCTCCTTATTTACCCAACATTCGCATCAATAGACATTTATGACTACTCCACGGCACAAATAGTTACGATAAATGACGGACTAGTAAAAATCCAGCATGGAGACTTCAGGCTAATACACATAATCGACCTCAACAAGTACGAACAATTTTTGACGGACATGTACAAATTCACCTCTTCAGACATACCTAAGGACACAATCCTTTATCCCATCCTAAAACACGAATTAACCCAATCTCTTCAAGTTTTAGATACAATAAAACCTGTCGAAAGAAGACAGAAAAGATCCATAGATAGTTTAGGAACGGCTTGGAAATTCATAGCCGGAAGCCCCGATCACGAAGATCTGGATGTAATAACCAAAAATCTTAATGATATCAATAATAATAATAATAAACAAGTACTAATTAACAATATTTTTAACGAAAAAATTAATAACATTAGCATGATAGTAAATAATCTTCTTAATAACATAAGGAAAGATACTTATATAGAAAACGAAACTATTATAAATTTGCAGAATAGAATAAGATTAATAAAAGAAGAGTTGATTAACATTAAATACACCATACAGTGGGCAAAGAAAGACATTTTAAATACATTATTGTTAAATAAAAATGAAATCGAAATTGCGTTAGAAAATTTAGAAAATGACGAAATACCTTTCAAAAATGCTGAAGAAGCACTAGAAATATCAAATATAAATGTAATTAGTCAAAATATGACAATATTTTACTTGGTAAAAATACCATTAACTATTAAGGAAAATTTTCAAAAAATGATTATAAGACCAGTTGTTAAGCAAAACCAAATTATAATTAATGTCGAATTTGATAAAATATTAAAGGGTACAAAAGATACCTATGGAATTAAAGAAGTATGTAATAATTATAAGAAAATTGAGATTTGTAAGCAAACTCAACTAGTAAATATAAGTAATAGTAGTTGTATACCTAGAGTAGTAAATAGCCTAAATTCATCTTGCACTTTAACAAACGGCCAACATATCCAACAAATTGAAAAAGTAAAACCCGGCACCATATTACTTAATGGCTTTCAAGGGATAATAGATGCTGACGGAATACAGAAAAATTTATCAGGGACACACCTTATTAATTTTCATAACTTAACGTTAAAAATAAATCATCAATTTTACATTAATTACGATTTGGTTCCACTGCCGGCAATCCCAGCAGCCCTGCAACCAGCACCAATCGAAAGAAATCGAATTGAATTACTTTCTCTCCAGGCCTTAAAGGAGTTTCACATTGATAACATACGAAGAATAAATCTTCTGAAGACAGCAACGATATCCAATAGCTCCCTTTCACTTGGAGCCGTTGCAACTATAATTCTCGGTATGATATTTTTTCGAAAATTCTGGAAAAAGCACCAAAACAGAATAATCATATCTTCAAGCCTGGACCTTAACCAGATGCCCCCAGCGAATATTGATCTTAAGGAGATCAAAGATCTTTCCAATGATCAAAATACTTACATCAATTTTAACAACCTCCCCTATTTTTGATAGGCTCTCGGGACGATCGCTTTTAAGAGGGGAAGTGTTAACATGGCAAATGTTAACAATTACTAAATAAGTAATAACACATAATCAGCAATAATGAGCAAATCATAGCGGAAGTGCATCTTTAGTTGCACAACATTTCCCACAGTAAAAGCCAGACGCTTTCATCAGCATAAAAGCTCATTTTTCGGCGTGAAGCGGAAATCCAACACGCGCAACCGAAATAAGCCAATTCGGAGAATCGGCAACAAAGTCAGCAGTTGGCCAGTGCAATGTAGCTTAGGTTTTAAGTAAATTAATTCTTAAGTTTAGTCTTAGCTCTGTAATGTAACGAACAAGTAATAAATAAAATTTTTTTTAAAAGAAATTAACATCAAATTTCTTAACTTGCATGCATTGCACATACATACAAGCGATTCCCTGGTTGAAATCAAAAATTTAAACATGAGTACGCAAATGCCGACGGCAAAACGAAATTCTTTACATTCGTTGGGAATGTAATCATGGGCATGGAGCTGCAACGAGTATGATAAAATCAGAACAAACAGTCGTGCCAAAAACACAATCAAATCAATTCAGTTCAGCATAGACAACCAGCGTCAACTGACCTGATGCAACACGAATAATCTGTTCTTCGGGAATCACGATCGTGTAATCGGTATGGCTGGCTTCGGTTGCAATCGTATAATGTCAGTTCATAGCGTTGCGACGTTTCTTTGAATTGAAATGAAACTTTGGTAAACTATAAATAAATCTTCGAGTAAATCTATGGGTAAATCTATGAGTACAGCAAACAACAACAATTTTCTGCTGGACTGATTTGAATCATGTATGGCAAAAAATGTATCAGCTTTGAAAATGTGCGCATGTTACAAATTTTAGAAGCGTAAACAATGGAAATTCCATCGAGAACGTACATACATACATACATATACATATGTTTACATATATTTGTTGTATGTATGTATGTACTCGATGGAATTTCCATTATACATATAATATGTGTATATACATACATACATGTGTATACAAACATATGTATTTGAAATAGAACAGAAGTGCACTAGAGTAAATCAGTGTTTATACTATGTTCGGACCGACAACGAAAACATGTTTTCGTGGGAAAAACTGGTTTTCGCACGAAAACTTGTGTTTTCGTCCATGTAAAATCTGTAAAATGAAAACACAGTTTTCGCTGAAAACTACTTGAAAACTTACATTCCAGTCATTATAATCGGTGCCTGCTCTAGTTGAATCAATGTTTTTGGAAGACATATTTTGCCGGCCCTAAATTGTCACTTGATATTTATTTACATTCCATATACAAAAACAGCTGTCGCTTGATATTCTCATATTAGGGGGATTCTCTTGCTCTTGCAAAACCTTGCACGGTGCAGAAATTGCAGAATTTTCCTCTTGGTGCAACGGCACAACAACAAACACACGCAAAAAATTATTTGCAATGGCTATAAATATGTCAGACCAAACCCCACGTTTATTTTCGGGCCGTCATATATCACTAGATTCTACAATGGGTGCTCTCTTGGCCTTGCATATTTCGGTTCAGGATTTTTGCATTTTGTGCCATCGTGCAATCTTGCAAGAGCAAGAAAATGCCGCTATTGATAGTTGTCGTGAAAACTCATCGAAAACTCACATTGTCGGTCCGAACGACTTAGATCCCACAACATACAAATGTGTTTTCAAAATTTTTTCAATGTCGGTCCGAGCATAGTATAATATTAGGGGATGATATACAAACCGAACGTTCAAAAACAAATCAGGTATAAGCTGATCGCTAGTGATTCAAAGTTGTTCTCTATCGCTGATTTGAAGACAAACGGTTCGCTTCGTGTACATGAACCGAACTGACAGAATCAGACAGAGTAACGGATCAGTAATTAAGTATAAACAAAAATTTATTACTCGTTGCAGTTCTCTGATGCACACATATATTTATGTCTCTTCATATTCTTGAATATGTGAGAGAGTTGTATTTGTATAAATTTTTCGCTGTTAAAAATGGAATATCAAATGCATGCTATGGCATTATATGCCATATTTCGCTTCATATTCTCTGGTTAAGTATGTGAGAGAACTGTGAACAATGTTAACATTTCACAGCGTAAATTCTGTGGTTGTGAAATCCTTACTTCAATTCTAACAAATCTTCGCTATCGAACCTGCACCTTCCTATAGTTGCGTCATCGATGTCGACTTACATTGGGCTACTGTGTCCTTGACATCAGCCCACAAATTTTTTGTGGAGTTAATGTCAGTGGACGTGGTGGCCATTCCATTACCTTGTCATTCGTGTCCTTGAGCCACCTTTTAGCAACTTTACTTGTGTGCTTGAGATCGCTGTCCTGCTGGAACATATAAACAAGCGGAATTTCTTCACTGGTAAACGGCAGCATGGTTTTCTGGCGTATTTCGACATATGGATCACAAGTCATGCTTTCCTTGATCTAATAAATGGGGCCTACACCTTGCCAAGAAAAACATGCCCAAACCATGATACTCGCACCACTATGTTTTACCGTTTTTGTTGTATATTTCGGCTGGTAGTTATTCGGTATTGGGCGGCCGTTTTACATATTGTCGTGATCCTTTTCCGCCGTACTTAACAATCTTCGATTCGTCTGACCATAATATGTTCCACCATTTTGCCGAAGACCAATTAAAATTTCCTTTAGCGAAAGTCTTTGTTCAACATGTGTTTTTATGGATCGGGGGTCCACAAGTCATGATCACATAAATGCCGGCATATAATTTAAATACTTCTGGGTACAGTAAAGGCGCTTTTTACCTCTGTAGCAGCCGCAAATGGAATCTGCCTTGGGTATCTTAGAATTGACAAATATTATAAATCGACAACAGCTACGTATGTTGCCACTTTTCTCACTTTAAAAAACATCAGAAAGTTTTTCAATTTATGATTTTTAGCGTTTGTCATCGTCGCAAAAAGCCGCTTGTTGGCAAACGCATGCTCGGGGATATGTGAAGATTGTCGCTTGCTATAAGATTTACTACATTTGGCTGCCATATTGACTTGTGACGCCGCTGATGCTATTTTAGACATTTGTTGTTTTGTAGAACGATATTTGTAATTTTTGCGGATGATATAACTACATGTGAACGCATATAAGTATGTATGTTGTGTATGCATTATTTGTGTGGGAATGTCATACGCACATATCTACATGTGTACGCATATAAGGATGTGTGATGCCATTTCAAACGATTGATGTTTTTGTAAAGCAATGTTTGTAGTTTTTGGGGGTGACATATTTACTTGTGTACGCATATGTATACAAGTATGTAGGTTTGTGTATGCGTCATTTGTGTACCAATGTCATACGCACATATTTATGTCATGTATGTATGTAAGTAGCAACACTAAAGTTAACTGCCATAAGCAGAATAATGCTGGATAAGCAATTAACCAATTAACATCCGGCACGAGCAGTATAAACTACAGTCAGGCTGACCAGAGAACATAAAACATAGAGAAGGTGCAGGTTCGACAGCGAACATTTTATAAAATTGCGACACGGAATGTCACCACACAACTACAGAATTCACGCTGTAAAATGTTAACATTTTTAACAGTTCTCCACATACTCAAACAGAGAATCTGAAGAGAAATAATATATGTACGGCATATGATGCCATAGCATGTATTCGCAATCAAAGAATATTGAAGAAAAATATGAAGAATATGAAGACACATAAATATGTATTTGTATGCATGCTCCTTATGATACTCCCAACACAGCATTGTGATATTTCCATGCTTCAATTTTGCTTTCGCAATGTATGCTTTTGCGTTTTGCCGTCGGCATTTCCATATTGGCATCTAAAAATAATTATAATATGAGTATAATTTCGTATGAATGCATGCATACGTAAGTACTATTTACAGTCAATTTGGACTTGTATATTTAATAATTTAATTTGATTTTTTACATAATATACTATACTAATAAATATTTTTATATTATGTTTCTTAGTAATGGAAATTGAATTTATCACAACAATATATGTATAAATATATCGTCTATCATATTGATCTTATTATCTGCTCATATAATTGCATGTATACGCATGTGCGCATTCAGAAATTCAAATCATGATTTTATCACTTATCAATATATTACATGTGCGCGAGTTGATCTGCATGTTCATATACATTCATTTATACTTACATATATGTATGTACATATATTTGTATACATTGCCGCCGAACAAATAATGCACAAGCATACAAACATACATGTGCGTACACATGTGAATATGTCACCAACAAAAAATTGAAACATTGTTCTACAAAAACATTTCTCTAAATAGCAGAAGCGTCACAAGTCAATGTGGCAGCCGAATTGGCGAAGCCCAAATGTAGTAAATTTTACAACAAAAACGATTTCATTCATAAACGCAGGCGCACATTTCGCTTCACTCATAAAAACAGACGCCGTAACACCTCCCCGAGCATGCCTTTGCCTTCAAGCATCTTTTCGCGACGATGGCAAAAGTTCAAAATCATAAATTGAACATCTCCTGGTGTTTGTTCTAAGAAAGAAGTGAGAAAAGTGGCAACATAGCTGCTGTCGATTTATAATATTTGTCAATTCTAAAGTATTTTTCCGAGGCCCGCAAAAATCAGCGTCGATATGTATGCAAGCTCATACAAAAACATACATTTGTTTTACGCTAGCTTGTTGGCGAAGCTGTTTGAGCAGAAAGGGAAGCGGTAACAATCGGCGATCGTTTGTTAGTTTCTTTCGGCACAGCTCGGATTTTCTACCAACAACACAATGTTGTGGCGCTTTATCGTCGCGTCAGTGTTTAGACACATTGAAGTGCTGAAGACAATGAGCGCGACAAACTGCAAACGACATCTGTCAAATATTAGAAGACACACGCTCTTAGGGACACAGTTATGCAGTTGTGCAGCTGCCTCAATAACTGTATCCCTAAGAACGCGAGTCTTCTAATATTTCACAGATGTCGTTTGCAGTCTGTTGCGCTCAATGTGTTCAGCACTTGACTCTTTGACAAAACGCCTGTTTCGGCCATTGGTTGACCGTGACAACTGAGATGCGAAAGCTGCGTGCATCACTTGTTATTATGAATGTATGTACGTACATATGTATGTGGCTCGCATTTGCTTTCGTAAACATATAGACAAATGTGCCAAAGAAATAGTATTATATATGTATGTACATATATAAGTATATGCCATAGAAATTCTATTGGTGCGAATTTAAAAATGATAACGAAATAATGCGAATATGCATATTTCATGAAAGTCGTCAATTTTCTTTGAAGAAATGAAGTTCATTTGACACATCTTCACTTTGTAATAGACGAAATAAATATAACTTTTTCGAAATAATTAAAAAATTAAAAAATATAATTAAATTATTTTTTACCTACTTTATCACGATTTTGTTAAAAAATTAAAATTTTTATCATTTTTCTTAAAAAAATGGTTCATATGTAAATTTGTACATTTTTCTTCTCTTTATTCATTCTTGTATGAATTCAGTCGTTTTACATATATTTTTGCCATTGCACGTGCTTAATTCTGCTAAATAGCAGCGAGAATGGTGAAATTCCGTGTCACAATCTTATAAGCTCTGTTAGCCGTCCTATCGAACATCATACAGAATTCAATTTGTACCTTCTCTATGTTTATGTTCTCTGGTCAAGTATATAGAAGGTGCAAATCGGAATATGTATGATGGTTCGATTGCGCGGCTAACAGAGCCGATAGAATTTGTATAAGGAATTCGCCGTTGTCTGGCTATTTAGCAGAATTAAGCACGTGCAGTGGCAGAAATATATGTAAAATGACTGAGAATAAATAAAGAGAATTGCTTTATAGAAAAATATATAAATTCACACAGAAAACGTAAAAAAGCATTCTCTGAGTGACATACATATAAATGCTTATATTGAATCATATGAACCAGAGAACGTCAAGTATAGAGAAGGTGCAAATCGAAATCTGTATGATGGTTCGATTGCGCTGCTAACAGAGCCGATAAATTTTGTGTAAGGAATTCGCCGTGCTCTGGCTATTTAGCAGAAGTGAGCACGTGCAGTGGCAGAAATATATCGTCACCTGAAATGCAAAATACAACGTAACAACATTTTCGGAAATTTACAGAGGCATGAATGAAACACGAAATAAAATGGAACATGAGTGAAACAAAATTTTAGTATTGGTTAAAACTAGTTCATATTTGATCGTAGAACCCGAAAATGTTGAACATATGTAATATTATGTATGTTATTTGAAGTAGTGAAGCGTAATCAATAAGACATTCAATTTCGAATTTTTTGATTATACGTTATTTTGCATTTCAGGTGACGATATGTAAAATGACTGAGAATAAATAAAGAGAATTGCTTTATAGAAAAATATACAAATTCACACAGAAAACGTAAAAAACATTCTCTGAGTGACATACATGTAGGATTTAGTTTAAAAACAAAGAACACACCGCGTTTTAGTTTTCTCAACTTTATTTTATTCGCACTTTAGAATTCGGGCGGTGGCGCGACCGCATTGTACAACGTCTTCTTAACAACTGATGCTTAAACAAATGAATCATATTCTTTTATACAAAAATGGATGATCCATATGGACCGTTACAATGATGGCTGCTGATGGACGCTTCGTCAATTAACAGCTGATTTTACAGTGTTGCCATCTCAACTACATTATTCGTTCAATGACAACACTGCCACATGTTCTATATATTATTTCTTCCTACAATCGGCTATCCTGACCTATTATTCGACCTCGAATACCCTGTACGGTCCTAAATACTTCGGTCGTAATTTCGTAGCCACCCCAAACTGAGTTTTCTTAATAGCTACCAAATCTCCTATGTTGTATTTACGGCTTTATTTAATTTTTTGAGTAAATGTCTTACAGTTTTCTTTTTGTATTTTTTCTATATTTTCATGAGCACTCTTTCTTAATGAATCACGTTCTAAATTCAATTCCTCTATTTCGAGATCTTTTAAAATTTCATGTAAGTCTGGATAATCTACTACTCGCATGTTTAGTCCTGTAAGAATTCTAAAAGGTGACATTTTCGTACTTGACTTTTCTTAGACAGCATTGGAACAACGGTTCTGTGAACGCGTTCTACCTGTCCGTTGCCCCGCGGAACTCCGGTTGCAATCAACAGGTGTTGTATGCCCTCCTTTGTGCAGTATTCGTAAAACGCTTTTGACGTTGGGTACAACCAAATGAATTTCGAAAATGCGTCTATTATGACTAAAATATGATTATACTTTTTCCGTGTTTCGGTTAATGGACCCACATGGTCAATATGGTAAGTACCTAATGGTTCACAAGTTTTGTCGATTGTTGTCAACAAGCACTCTTTCTTACCCCTTATTGCGTCTATTACTATGCACTCTACACACGAAGTTACTACATTTTGTACTTTTTTGCTCAAGTTTAATATAATAATTTCTCTCTACTAGCTCCTGTGTTCTTTTTGCTGCAAAATGACCCTGGCTATGTGCTAACTTTATAATTTCCTCTTCCATACTGGATGGTACCACCAACAATTCCTTTACAAAGTCGTTGTAAAGTAAATCATTTCTTAAAAAGAAGTTTTCGTATGATTCTGCTTCCACAATTATCCGCACTGCTCTTATCCAATCATCCTGCATTTGCGCCTATTTTATCCTAAACTTTAACGAGTCTTCTACTAATAAGCAGTATGCACGACTTAGAGCATCTACGTGTCTCATGCGAGTTCCTGACCATTGCCCACCTTATGATCCTGTCTGTTACCTCTTGTTTCTTGACTGTCATAGCGAAAGCGTTACAATCGCTAACTGTTTTAAACTGAATATCTCTTAAGTATATACGCCATTTCTGTAATGCCTTTATAGCTGCAAGAACCTCAAGTTCGAAAGCACTATATTTCTCTTCCGCCCTTGTGGTTTTACGACTCATATATTCGATGGGATGTAACAGATTGTCTTCTGAATCCCTTTGTAGTAAGACTGCACCGCAACCAAATTTTGACGCATCAGCATGCACCTCTGTTTCCGCATGCGGATTAAGAAGCTTCAATGCGGGCGCAATTACTAACGCACGCTTCAGATCTTGAATGGCTAAAAGTTGTTCTTCCCTCAACCCAAACTTTTCGTCCTGACAAAGCATATCTGTTAGTGGCTTCGTATTAACTGCATAGTTTTGGATGAAACGCCTGAAGTATGAAGTTAAACCTAAAAATCGTTGATTCACTTGCATGTCTTAATACCTTTTCCAATTTCTCTCGACCTTCGATCTCATCCTTGGCGGGAATGACGATATCGTCCATGTATATTATGACTGTTCCATCCGCAAGCATGTTCTGGAATATTGCTCGTATGTATCGACAAAATACCGCCGGCGAATTATTAACACCAAATGGCACAAAACAAAACTCATATTGACCGTTCTAAGTTACGAAAGACGTGTATTTGCGAGACCCTGGTTCTATTGGCACATGATAGAATCCGTTCTTCAAGTCCAATGTGGTGAAGACCCTTGCACCCTGCAATCTGTCTAATGCTTCGTCCACCACTGTCATTGGAAAATTGTCCCTGACTATTTTCTCGTTTATTTTGCGATAGTCACAACAAAACCGTTTTGCTCCGTTTTTTTTTTGTAACTAACACAACTGGCAAGGCGTATTCCGACACACTCTCTTGAATGATACCTTCTTTAAGCATACGCTCTACCTCTTCATCAATACATCTTTGATCCGCCTGCGACACTGTACGTGGCCGCTGAAATATCGGTTTCTCATCCTTTAATAACAATTTCATCTGTACTGGCGTTTTACTCGACTTCCTAGGATAATAACTATTAATCCAACTGTTAACTACTTTAGCCTCGTCTATCGGCAGATGCGATAGATCCACTTTATCTGACCCCTCAAACATTGCTGTTCCCATTGAACACAATACCCTGAACTCTTTGCTTAACCCATTGTCACCCATGACTTCCGACTTCGTTTCTAATACCGGTCCGGTAATGTCCTTTTGTTCCTTGGAACCTTCAATTTGACTATTCCCATAGTCCCTTAACTCACGGTGAGTTGACACAAACCCTTCAACATCACCACTTGCACCCCGGTGAGCTGACACAAACCCTTCAGCATCACTGCATGCACCCTGGTGGGCTGACACAAGCCCTTCAGCTCCATCACACGCACCCCCAGAAATCTCCCCGATCCCTGCGTGCTTCACTGCCTCCTCAGCAGTCCTCATAAGTTTCCTGAACTCAACACTACCTTCTCTAAAAACTAACTCAACATCGCGAAGTACATCATTTCCAATTATGGCTGCATACGGAATATCACTTTCCCTAACCACGTGAAATGTTACGTTTAATGACAACCCTCCTATTGAAATATCGGCCGTAAAGCTGCCTAATGTCGTAAGCACGCCTTTACCTATACCAAACAATTTTTGCTTTTCTCCAATTAGCTTTATATCTCCTAACATCACTAATGTATCGTACCTCATGATACACACGATACATCCTGTATCCACTAATGCACTGAAAGTAAACCATTGATAGTTGCATCAACGAAGATCATTCCACCTTTTCTGGTAGACGTTTCTACGTTGCGATCAATTGTATTTACCCGTTCACTTTTTATTGTCTTATCCCTTTGCTCTTTGCACTGATGAGAATAATGCCCCTTCTGTTTGCACTTAAAGCAAACGACATTACTAGACCTAGCCTCCGGACAGGCTCTTGCTATATGACCTTCCTTGTCACACTTAAAACACTTGTTTTTCATCGATTCTTTACTCTCTGTAGCGAACCGTTCCACGTATCCTTTGCCCACTGTAGTTTGTACACTTCTAACTTTCTCGTATATGCGGATTTGTTCTTTCAATTCGCCCACCGTTTTCGCTTGATATAACATACTCTTATTTGCCTTATCGTCTGGTATGCCATCCACGAAATACTCTACTATGCTTCTTTCATCTAAAGAGATTTGCTTCCCTATTTCTAAAATAGCATAAAGGTATTCTTGAAAACTTTCTTTTGGCTATTTACGCCGGTTTCTTAATGTTCGATGCACTTCAGACGCACATAATTTTTCCCCAAACTCATCGATAAGAGAACGCTTTAAACTAGCCCAATCTCTTACTCCTATTAATCCACGTACAAACAATTTTGCTGCTCCCTTAAGTAGTTGTTTAGCGTATACAAATCGTTCTAAATTATTCCAACCGACCGTGTTAGCCATATCATCAAATTCCTCAACCCAATGACGAACATCGCAAGTATCATCACCAAAAAAATCTGAAACACTATCTTTAATATCACGCAACGAAAATGACACCCTTTGCGAATTCGATGGGGCAGCATTTACATCAACGTACAACGAATTTTCCGATTCGTCGTCGCATCCGCCTTCATCTTGCTCATCACCAAAAACTAAATGTTGTAGCAAACGCATTTGAAACTCCTTTTTCCTACCCGTAACGCACAACCCTAATTCTCTTAGTTTTTCTTTTAACGTCTCTACCGTCATTGCCCTAATGGTTTCAGCGTCCATCTTACAAATTTATTTTTTCTCTTAACACTTATAAAAATTCAAATTATGGATACGCTTTTACAAATTTAATTACATATGTTTTTTAGAAGCAACTGTACATTTGGTTTTTGCTTACAAGCTAAAAGCTACACATTCTACTACATTACATCGCAACTGAGTGCAAATAACACACTCTTCTACTCAACTAACTACAAAATCATTATAACTTATCTTAGCTCCCGTTTCTCTGCTGCCGTTGTTCAGATTTCTTCGTGCGCCGCCTACTGCTACGATGCTTTTCTGTCTGCTGCTGCTGCGTTGTTCTGCTGCGAGCTGCTGCGTTGTTCTGTTGCTAGCTGCTGCGCTGCTTTGCTGCCTGCTGCTGTGATGCTTTGCACGTCTTATGCGCCCGTCTACGGTTTTGCATCGTTATACAAATTTCTGGAAAATGCGTTTACTGCCATTGATATCGAGCTGGGTACAGTTACTTGCAGATTACCAGAAATCATTAACTGTTCACTTTTAGGTTTTCGGTTTTTTGTACGTGTTTTGTCGTACACTTCAGTACTTTGTACTACTGTCACTTTGTAACTTTCCGATGGCTTCCAAAAACAACTCAAAATTTCTTTCGTTATCACTATGTATTCACTTGGTATTATGTGCTCTTGTGGCGTTGCACATTTCACTACCAATACTCGTACACTGTTCTATGCTGACCACTGTTAGCGCACTGGTACAGCCACTTGTCCGATCGTATACATGTCAAATGAACTTCATTTCTTCAAAGAAAATTGACGACTTTCATGAAATATGCATATTCGCATTATTTCGTTATCATTTTTAAATTTGCACCAATAGAATTTCTATGGCATATACTTATATATGTACATACATATATAATACTATTTCTTTGGCACATTTGTCTATATGTTTACGAAAGCAAATGCGAGCCACATACATATGTACGTACATACATTCATAATAACAAGTGATGCACGCAGCTTTCGCATCTCAGTTGTCACGGTCAACCATTGGCCGAAACAGGCGTTTTGTCAAAGAGTCAAGTGCTGAACACATTGAGCGCAACAGACTGCAAACGACATCTGTGAAATATTAGAAGACTCGCGTTCTTAGGGATACAGTTATTGAGGCAGCTGCACAACTGCATAACTGTGTCCCTAAGAACGTGTGTCTTCTAATATTTGACAGATGTCGTTTGCAGTTTGTCGCGCTCATTGTCTTCAGCACTTCAATGTGTCTAAACACTGACGCGACGATAAAGCGCCACAACATTGTGTTGTTGGTAGAAAATCCGAGCTGTGCCGAAAGAAACTAACAAACGATCGCCGATTGTTACCGCTTCCTTTGCTGCTCGAACAGCTTCGCCAACAAGCTAGCGTATAAATGTATGTTTTTGTATGAGCTTGCATACATATCGACGCTGATTTTTGCGGGCCTCGGAAAAATAATTTAGAATTGACAAATATTATAAATCGACAGCAGCTATGTTGCCACTTTTCTCACTTCTTTCTTAGAACAAACACCAGGAGATGTTCAATTTATGATTTTGAACTTTTGCCATCGTCGCGAAAAGATGCTTGAAGGCAAAGGCATGCTCGGGGAGGTGTTACGGCGTCTGTTTTTATGAGTGAAGCGAAATGTGCGCCTGCGTTTATGAATGAAATCGTTTTTGTTGTAAAATTTACTACATTTGGGCTTCAATTGGCTGCACATTGACTTGTGACGCTTCTGCTATTTAGAGAAATGTTTTTGTAGAACAATGTTTCAATTTTTTGTTGGTGACATATTCACATGTGTACGCATATGGATGTTTGTATGCTTGTGCATTATTTGTTCGGCGGCAATGTATACAAATATATGTACATACATATATGTAAGTATAAATGAATGTATATGAACATGATCAACTCGCGCACATGTAATATATTGATAAGTGATAAAATCATGATTTGAATTTCTGAATGCGCACATGCGTATACATGCAATTATATGAGCAGATAATAAGATCAATATGATAGACGATATATTTATACATATATTGTTGTGATAAATTCAATTTCTATTACTAAGAAACATAATATAAAAATATTTATTAGTATAGTATATTATGTAAAAAATCAAATTAAATTATTAAATATACAAGTCCAAATTGACTGTAAATAGTACTTACGTATGCATGCATTCATACGAAATTATACTCATATCATAATTATTTTTAGATGCCAATATGGAAATGCCGACGGCAAAACGCAAAAGCATACATTGCGAAAGCAAAATTGAAGCATGGAAATATCACAATGCTGTGTTGGGAGTATCATAAGGAGCATGCATACAAATACATATATTTATGTGTCTTCATATTCTTCATATACATTTTTCTTCAATATTCTTCAATATTTGATTGCGAATAAATGCTATGGCATCATATGCCGTACATATATTATTTCTCTTCAGATTCTCTGTTTGAGTATGTGGAGAACTGTTAAAAATGTTAACATTTTACAGCGTGAATTCTGTAGTTGTGTGGTGACATTCCGTGTCGCAATTTTATAAAATGTTCGCTGTCGAACCTGCACCTTCTCTATGTTTTATGTTCTCTGACTTGACGTTCTCTGGCTGATCATTGATATGATTATCATTTTGCGTATTTTTATGAATACATGCAAAACTGATAATATTCTAATTAAATTATGCTATTTCCAAAACAATAATTGTAGTTAACGTACGAAAAAGAGCTATTTTTTAAATATTTCTTTTGCTTGATACTATAATAGTATTTCATATCTGAATATGTTTGTATATATGCTATTTATGTACATATGTATATGTATATATGATATACTATCATAATATCATTAAAAAATATTATATATTACAATAATATTGCATATAAATTACATTTCTTTTAAATTTTCATACGCATCTAGATATAGCATATAGTTACATATATACATACATACATATATAAATACAATTCAAATTCAAATTGTGATATTATCATTTATCAGTAAAAAGTGTGTGTGCACTGCTCTATATGTACATAGATATATATGCATATATGTACGACATTGCCGAACAAATAATGTATACATAAACCAACATACAAATATGCGTACTGTAAATATGTGCGTATAACATTCCCACACACATAATGCATACACAACATACATTTTTTTTTTTTTTTTTTTTTTTTTTTTGTTTCCGAAGTGGGAATCTTCTAAAGATACTACCAGGGTGGAACTGGTAGCATGCACGATTCATATTGTCCACTAGGGTACACCTCTTTCGAGACCACGCCGAGACAGTAATACATAACTATTCTGGACTTGCGGGACATTATGCTTACGTACTAAACCCTTAACTCCGGCTGCTATAGCTTGCATTCGGACCTGCGGGACCGCCGTTAGGCACTACTTCACAGGACCAAGCTGGGCAATAACAGCCTCATCACGACCTACCGCTCGGGTTCTTCATGTGGTCTTATGCTTCTTCGCTGCCTTCCTTTTGTTCGCAGTTCTAGGAGCGCTATTGCGGCCCACTCTTTCACTTTAGCCCACACCAGCTGTGATTGCAGCATGTGACTCACTATGTTGTCGGGCGTTATGCTTTCATTTGTTAACTTTTCTACGGTCTCTCTCTCCACTGCATACCTCGTGCAGAAGAAAAAATATGCTTTGCGTTACAGAACGAACAGTGTTTTTCGTCATCATGGCCAAATTTGTGCAGGTATTCCCTGAACCAGCCATGGCCCAATAAGAACTGTGTTAAGTAGAAATCTGTCTCTCCGTGTTGTTTGTCAATCCAGGCTGATACATTCTTAATTAATCTATGGGTTCATCTTCCTTTATCTGCCGCATCCCATTGCTTTTGCCACTCATCGAGACTTGACTTTCTCTCCTCTTTGCGCTCGTCGACCGTTAGGCGCCTATTCATTGTTTTTGTTTTATGGTAGACTCTACTTAGCTCAGAGGGTGGCATAATACCAGATATGATAGCACTCGCCTCGTGCGACACCGTTCTAAATGCACAGGCAACTCTCAGGGCACATAACCTGGACGCAGTCTTTGCCATATTTACACTGGTTTTTTGACGCAGGGCTGTCCCCCATATGGGAGCCGCGTAGATACGCATTGACTGGCTAACTTTGGCCAACAGAGCTCTCCTTCTTTGACTTGGGCCTCCAATGTTTGCCATGACCCTCGACAGGGCCGCAGTCACTTTAGCCGCCTTACCACAGGCCTTTTCAATGTGCGCCTTGAAATTGAGCCTCGTATCGATCATAACGCCAAGGTACCTCAAAGAAGTTTGCGTTACAACGTTATACCCATCAATGTTCAATGTGACTGTTTCTAGCCTTTTTCTGCTCGTGATGAGCACTGCCTCTGTTTTTTCTCCTGCAAGTTGTAGCTTGTTACTCGTAAGCCAGTCTTTGATTTTCGACACGGTCTCATTGCATATATTCTGTATCTGCAAGAGTTCTTTAGCTACGATCGTTACGGCAATATCGTCCGCATAGCCAATTATCTGTGCTTCGTTTGGTAGCGGTAATCGTAACACCCCGTCGTACAGCACATTCCAAAGTAGTGGACCTAGTACGGAGCCTTGTGGTACTCCACCTGAAACCGTGTAGGTTTTTGGACCTGCATCTGTATCGTACAACAGTAGTCTGTCAGACAGATAGCTGCTAATTGTCCTCAGAAGATACCCCGGGGTGTTTCTTGCCTCTAATGCTCTCAATATATGTGGCCAGTATGCCGAGTTAAAAGCGTTTTTCACGTCCAACGTAACAACTGCGCAGTATTTTTTATCACCAAACATCCATCTGGTGCCCTCTATGGCTTTGGCCGCAATGTCCGTCACTTTTCCAACTGCGTCTAACGTGGACCGATGCCTTCTGAATCCAAATTGGTTTTCAGATAACCCAGGAGACTCTTCTTCTAGGTGGCGTTCTAGCCGTGTGCAAATCAATCTTTCTAATATTTTTGCCATCGTGTCGATCATGCAGAGTGGGCGATACGCACTCGGCTCTCCAGCCGGTTTGTTTGGCTTTTGCAGAAGAACCAGCCGCTGTTTCTTCCATACTTTCGGGAAGATTTCTTCATTCAGACATCGGGTGAAGAGTTCGGCAAATGCCCTCTTTTTATAGCTGATGGCAATTTTAAGTGCCTTGTTCGGGGTGCCATCAAGTCCTGGAGCCTTTGCGTTGCCAAATCTCTCTGCCACTTCCATTACCTCCTTCTCGCCTACAATTACAGATTCCATCATTGTTGGTACCGTTCTGCTTGATTGTGGTTCTTGCGTTGGGAAAAGCGTTTCACCACCTTTTCTAGGAGAATCGGACAGGTTGGTGCTTGACTTTTTCCCCCTCTGATTTTCACCATTACTATTTTATAAGCTTCGCCCCACGGATTCTCGTCCACCTTTTCACATAGCTCTTTAAAACTCGAAGACTTACTACTTTTGATAGCCTTCTTGAGTTCTTTACGTTTTCTTTTAAAACTTTCTCGTAATCTTGTATGGTGTGGCGTACCTTGGCTCCTTTGGCAGAGGCGTCTAGCTTTATGGCATTCGCTTCTCAATGTGCTGATCTCCTCGTTCCACCAGTATGCGGGCCTTTGGATTATGTTGTGCCTTTTCCTACACATAGCAGCATCAAAGGCTTTGCTTATGTGCTTCACCAGGGCTTCAGCCTGTCGGTCAACGTTGATCGCACCATCTATGTTCCCATCCAACATGAGTTTGAAAGTTTCTTCATCGAACGTTTCCACCTTCCATTCTTTTTTCCGCCATTTTTTTACGCTGGATCGAGTTTGTGTTTGTTTGCGGATTTCCAGCAAGATGGCCAGGTGATCGCTATGTGTATAGAAATCGCACACGTTCCAATTTGCCGATCGAACCAGCGTGCTGCTGGCGAATGTGATGTCTATTATCGATCCCCGTCCATTCTTTTCGAAAGTATTTCTACTGCCTGTATTGAGCAGCACGGCGTCTAACACTGAAAACGCTTTGAGTAGAGCATTACCCCGTCTATTCGTGTAGCTACTACCCCATTCAATGGCCCATGCGTTGAAATCGCCTGCTATCACGTTTGGCGTGGTAGTGAGGGCGTCTCGTACTAGCTCATCGAGCAGCTGTAGAAATAAATGCCACCTATTTTCGCTCGTGTATAGTAAGATCTTTCCAGAAGCGGCTTATCCTGGAAGGCGTTGCTCCCACAGGCCCATATGGCAACTTTCTTTTCCTTGTCGGATATCCACGTGCCAGCGTTTATGTTTTTATATTGCTCACACACTATCGCCACATCTATCTTTTTTTCGAATACTGTTTGTTTCAACAGCTCTTGGGCCGCTTCGCAGTGGTTTAGGTTGATTTGAACAACTCTCATTTTGTCTTTTTACACGCCGCTTGATATAGTGGACACTTCCAGCTTCCGATCCGGTGTCCGGTCTCTTTTTTCCCGCTGCTTTTGCATGCTGCGCCCGATGGGCCTTTGTCACATTCCTTTGCGAAATGTCCCTTTTCACCACATTTGGCACAACATGTACTTCGATCTTCCTCACTGGTACATGCCCTCGCCAGATGACCGTATTCCAGGCACCTGAAACACTTTCTGAGGTTCGGCTTTTCCCTTATTCTGCAGACCACCCATCCAATCTTGAGCTTATGAGCTTCAAGCAGCCGTTTTGAGTCCGCTGCGGGAAGGCTGATGACTGCCGTCTGCGTGCCCGCGTATGCCTGTCTGATGGTTTTGATGGCATTTACGTCAAAGGAACTCAGCTCTTAAATTTGTGAGCGTATTGCCACCGCTATGTCCTCTTTGGTGGTGATTTCGTCCAGGTCTCTGATCTCCACTGTTAACTCGTGGGTTAGGGTTCTTGTTTTCGCCTGGTCGCCTAGAACTTTGCATATCTCCTTTTCATATGCTCCCGTGTTTTTCATCTGGGCCTTCTTCATTTCAAGCAAAATTTCGCCTTTTGCCGTTTTCCGTTCTCGCCAAGCTCTTTTAGAGCATCTTCCTTTTTGACGGCTCTAAGCATATCGCTGTACGACATGTTTCCCGTGCGTGCAATGATAATTGCATCGGGCCTCAGACGTGGAGCAAAAACAGCCTTTTTAATCAGGTTTTTCGTTTCACCTGTTTCCATTCATCTGCCTTTTCCTCTTTCTTCCGTTCTTTTATAGGAATGTTTCCGTCATTCCTCTTGCACGCGGTGCTCCTCTTTTGGACTTCCTCTTGGCTGGCTATTTTTTTAGGCGGGGTCCTTCGCGTCAGCTGCTCATCCTCGCGGGGTCTTTTCGGCGTTGAGTCTGTTCCTGTAAGCCTTAGAGAAACATTTCGCCTGCTTTCCTTGACTCTGTTGTACTCGCTTTGGGCACGTGCGTGGAGTCTTGTGACCGAAGTAAGTAGGTCACGGATCTGATTATTAATCGATCTTTGAGGCAGTTTCATTGCTTCTGTTAGCCTCTTGATCACGTCTCCTAATTCCGACATAGTGTCACCCTTCGGTTGCGTTGGTTCCGATTGAGGCGTGCTGTCTTACAGCGCAGGTGGTGACGACCTCGCTCTTACAGGTTTTTCAACAACTAGCGCCTGTTTTGGTGAACGCATCAATCTTGGTGCACGTTTGAATGGGTCCGCTTCGCTAGATCCGCTAATCGTCGGCGTTTCCCTGGATAAATCAGTTTCTAAAAACATCCTGCCAGGGCTTTGAGTGCCGTTGCTCATCATGCAGTCAGGTACACTGCTACTATTGGGTTTGGTGTGTTTTCTCAAATTATTCTCTATTGGTTTGTTTTTTACAGCGCATGTGTGTACACAACATACATACATACTTATGTGCGTTCACATGAAGATATGTCACCCGCACAGCTTCTCTAACAAACCAGCGTTAATATGTATGTATGTTTCGGTATGAGCTTGCATACATATCGACGCAGATTTTTGCAAGCCGCGTAAAAATATTTTTTACATTCCTTAACAAATACAGTCAATCCCGGTTATATGCAACAATCAAATATACAGATTTTTGTGGTTTGTTAAAAATTAAAATATAATATGGCACATAAGCGAGTGCGGATACTTAACGAGTTGTACTTAAAACAATAATTTCTATGTATTTCAAAAAAACAATCGAGAGATGCAGCAAGATATATTCAGTTAAGAGGGATGATTTTCAATTAAGCGGAGTACTACTTGACCGGGATCCACTGTACACATAAATCAGAGGAATATTGAGTATTTTCTTTGACACATTTCTTGACTTGAAAATCGAAGAATAAATAAACTACGTTGTCAATTTTATGATAATATATTTGAATACTTATTTGCGGGGTTGTCACTTTTTCCTTCTCATACAAATATCAGAAATTGTTCAATTTATGATTTATAGCTTTTGCCATCTTCGCGAAAAGACGCTTGTTGGCAAAAGCATGCTCGGGGAGATGTAATGGTGTTTGTGTTTGTGAATGAAGCGAGTTTGCCTATTGAAAGTGCGCTTGCGTTCATGAATGAAAATATTGTCGTTAGGTGTTTTCTACAAATTTGGGCATCGACTATTTGGCTGCCATATTGACTTGTGACGCTGCTGATGCTACAACGATTGTTGTTTTTGTAGAACAATATTTTTAATTTTTGCGGGTGACATATCTGCATACATGTGAACGCATATAAGTATGTATGTTGTGTATGCATTATTTGTGTGGGAATGTCATACGCACATACTTATTTACATGTGTACGCATATTTGTATGTTGGTTTGTGTATACATTATTTGTTCGGAAATGTCGTACACATATGTATGCTTATGTATGCATATGTATGATGTGATAAATGATAATATCACGATTTGAATTTGAATTGTACTTACATACTTATGTATGTAACTATGTGCTAATATGTAGATGCGTATGAAAATTTAAATGAAGAAATGTAATTTACATACAATATTCTTGTAATATATTAAGTTTTTTAGGATATTATGATAGTATGTCATAAATATACATATATAACATATCCATATACATACTTATGTACATACATATTGGTGAATTTATACATAACATATTATCAAATATACGAAATATTTAAAAAATATCTCTTATTTGTACATTACCTACAAATATTACTTTGAAAAAAGCATAATTTAATGATAATGTCATCAATTTTGAACGAATTCAGAAAAATTCGCAAAATGATATTCATATCAATTAAAATGATTGCATGTAAACGAATGTATAAAAATATAAGCGAAAGGCCAACATACGTCTGTAATAGCAATGTATATTTCTCAGCATAATTTTCATTGAATGCTCAGCTCTGTTCACGCGCCACTGTTAAAATTTATCCTTCTGATCTTGCTGTGGTGCAACGCGCTCATCGCATTTTGTTAGCCAAAAACATTTTTACGCTCTCCGCGCCGTGAACCTTATCTATTCTTTTACGTTCTCTGAATCCAATCAATAATTACCGCTATCTGTTAAAATCTTTTGGAGCTAATGGATAATTGTGACTTTCAAATAATAGACAAATAATTTGCAATAATTTAATATTGCGATTTCAAATTGAAATTGTATCTCTCAAGTTACAGATTGTACTATGATTTTTTGTTTTCTTCTTCAATATTAAGGATTGGTTTTTTCCCGTCGTTGCTCATTTCGTCTCTATTTTGCCGAACTGTTGCACTAATTGTTCTTCGATGAGTTCTTTAATATAAATATCTTCTTTAGACCTTAATCGGGTCCCAATCATCATTTCAAACGGTGTCATATTTATGATTCGATGATATGTAGGACTTAGCACCTGTTGTACTCGGTCGACATAACGATTCCACTTTGTTGCATCTTCGATACTTAATTTCGATAAAATCTTTCAATTTGGCCGTTGGCACGTGGTAGCCCAGTAGTTATCTTAGCGTGTTTTATGTTTTCTGATCGAGAGTATTCTTTAAATTCGTCGGACGTGAATGCCAAACCCAGGGATAATGGGATGCCCAACTTATTCCAGTGTGAGAGCACCTCAAAATAAGCGTTTTTTATAACATTTTCCATTATGTCCAGATCGAACAAAATAAGAATTTTTCGGCATTTTAAATTATAACACTCAACATTTATTACGATTACAAATTATTATATATTGGACTTTTAATATATCACGAAACTACTTAAATCCTTTTTTATGATTTTATGGTATATTAAAACAACTGACGTTTGATCTCTCAATACTTAATAAGGGGAATTAAGCCTGTTAGTTCTCAATTATCAAATGTTGTTAATCATTTGTAATTGAAAATTAATTCTATTATGCATCAAATTACAAAACGTTTCATGAAATATATTTTAATTTCGCATTTTCTTTGATTTTCATTGTTCTAAATTTTTATTAGCGATCTTGAACAGCGGCAACAAATTCCTCCGTTTACATATTTTTTTGGTAAGATTTCAATCTGGCCGTCTCTCGTTTCCAATTGCTAAACGTCAAAACCTCCCCAATCCAGTCAACTGTCAAAGTTTAGGTGGTTTTGACGTTTAGCAATTGTTCTCTCACTTCCAGTGAGAGAGGAGTTGGACATATCTTTATCTCTGGCCAAACCTCTATCAAATCTAATTTTAACTGGATTACCAGAATTGATGCCTTGCTTCTTTAGCTTACTGATGACCTCTTTTGCTGATATTGATTTGGTATGATATAACCAAGAAATGCGTTGATTACTGCGAGTATATACTTATACATTTTACTTGTAGATTCCAAAGGTCCTAAATGATCTATGTGATACGTACATCATACGCAATCATGCATTGAACGCAATTGGAAATACACTCCTGAATTTTTTCATTCAGTTAGGAAAAATAGAATTCTTTGGTTATAATGTCTTTAGTTTTAGCTAAAGCGAAATGCCTTTTTGTCGCATTCGTTTACTAATATTTATAAAATGTCACCCTTCATAAAGTAATCTTCATAACTTTCCCTTTCTTGCAAAACTTCTTTCATTAGTCACAGTTCCTCATCTTGCGCTTGCGCATCTTTGATTTTGAAAGTGATCTATGGTAATTGTTAAAATCGGAAATCTTCTCAAGGCATCTACGTGCTTCATACTTGAACCAGAACGGTGTTCGATAACGTAGTCATACAGCCCTGACAGACAAGCAAAATTAATTCGCATTAAGAAACGCTAATGTGCATTGCAATTTTATGGTGACAGACGGCAGAATTGTGCATTTAGACAGCTAATTGTGAAATTTGTTTATAAAAAATGAAATAAAAATGGATAAGAAAAACTTACTAATAGCAACTTTGGAATTTTTAGAAAATCAATATAAATTAATCGAAAAAATGCAAAACGTGCAATTAGAAGCAATTCTTGATTGTAACTTGAAAAAAGTGTGCGAAAAAGTTAAGAATATTGGAAAAATGGATAGCAAACTGTCCGTTCTTTATTTTCTGCTATCTAAAATCATTAAAATTTGTTTTTGTTAATATACTTGCATAATTTAATTAGCAATATAAAAACTGCTAATCTCTGATGCTGAAAACACAAAGGAGGCGGCAGACTTCAAGCGACATCTGTCAAACATTAGCAAAAATCAGCCATTTTTAACCAGTGTTGCCTACTCAAATTTGGTGAATTCAGCTAAATGCACGAAATTTTTGTGCATTACTAATTTGCATTTACATGGGTCAAATGCGCAAGTTAATGCAAATTAAGCCCGCTAATGCAAAGTAGCGCTGTCGTCTGTCAGAGCTAATACTCTTGCAACAACATTATCCACATAGCTACTCTAGCGGGCTTAATTTACATTTACTTGCGCATTTGACCCAGGTTAATGCAAGTTTGAAATGCACAAGAATTTCGTGCATTTAGCTGAATTCACCAAATTTGAGTAGGCAACACTGGTTAAAAATGGCCGATTTTTTGCTAATGTTTGACAACGTAACATTTTGAGAAAAATTACATTTTTTCTTAACCTTTTAAAACTCTCTGGCGGCTAAAGTATTTGACCGAGATAAACATACAAACCAATTTGGACATGTAAAGAACATGAAAACAGATAAATCAACCGTGCGAAGTGATAGAAACATACCAAAGTTCATATATTTTCATACAAAATATATGGGGTCTAGCCAAGCACCATTGGTGCTCTAAGGTATTATAATATTCTTTTTTCATCCTTTTCGATACGATATCCTTGAATTTTTTTGAATTCTATAGACAATAAAATGCCAGGAAGCTACCTGGAAGCGCAGGTCATTTGCTACACTCTAAATATATTTAAATAACATTTAAAAACAAAATATGCCTGGCCAGACCCGAGTTATAGTTAATGGCCGCTTCCTAATTGGCGATGTGTCAATAACATATTTGACACATATATTTAATAATGAATTTATATGAATATTGCTTACTTTTGGCAAAAGTGCCCTTAGCTATTGATGGCGTTAACTTTAGTGTTTATTTTAGGCATAAGTGCCGTTAGCTATTGGTGGCGTTAACTTGCATAGTAAAATTTATAGTCAATTTGGACTTGCATATTTAATCATTTTATTGGATTTTTACATAATATACTATACTAATAAATATTTTTGTATTATATTTCTTACTAATAGAAATTATATTTATCACAACAATATACATACATATACATCTTCTATCATATTAATCTGATATCTCTGCACATGCTCATATAAATGTACATACATATGTATACGCATGAGAAATTCAGATCATGATTTTATCACCTATCAATATATTACATGTGCGCGTATTGATCTGCATGTTCATACATTGATATACACTTATATGTACATATATTTGTATACATTGAAGAATATGTAGAAGAAATCGTTTTTTGTTTAAAGAATACTTCAAAAAAGAAAAGTGATAAAAGTAAGAGACTTTTTCAGAAGTATTGAATTATACCCTGATGATATTTTTTATTACATTATATCAAACATAAAATTAATATTTAATAGAATATTCACCTACAATTCCTCCATCTTATCTTTTTCTTCTTAATTGGCGTAGACACCGCTTACGCGATTACAGCCGAGTTAACAACAGCGCGTCAGTCGTTACTTCTTTTCGCTACGTGGCGCCAATTGGATATTCCAAGCGAAGCCAGGTCCTTCTCCACTTGGTCCTTCCAACGGAGTGGAGGTCTTCCTCTTCCTCAGCTGGAGTGTTTTCGTCCATCCGGACAACATGACCTAGCCAACGTAGCCGCTGTCTTTTAATCCGCTGAACTATGTCGATGTCGTCGTATATCTCGTACAGCTCATTGTTCCATCGAATGCGGTATTCGCCGCGGCTAACGCGCAAAGGTCCATAAATCTTTCGCAGAACTTTTCTCTCGAAAACTCGCAACGTCGACTCATCCGCAAAATGACATTCATATCAATTAAAATGATTGCATGTAAACGTATGTATAAAAATATAAGCGAAAGGCCAACATCCGTCTGTAATAGCAATGTATATTTCTCAGCATAATTTTCATTGAATGCTCAGCTCTGTTCACGCGCCACTGTTAAAATTTATCCTTCTGATCTTGCTGTGGTGCAACGCGCTCATCGCATTTTGTTAGCCAAAAACATTTTTACGCTCTCCGCGCCGTGAACCTTATCTATTCTTTTACGTTCTCTGAATCCAATCAATAATTACCGCTATCTGTTAAAATCTTTTGGAGCTAATGGATAATTGTGACTTTAAAATAGTAGACAAATAATTTTCAATAATATAATATTGCGATTTCAAATTGAAATTGTATCTCTCAAGTTACAGATTGTACTATGATTTTTTGTTTTCTTCTTCAATCTTAAGGATTGGTTTTTTCCCGTCGTTGCTCATTTCGTCTCTATTTTGCTGAACTGTTGCACTAATTGTTCTTCGATGAGTTCTTTAATATAAATATCTTCTTTAGACCTTAATCGGGTCCCAATCATCATTTCAAACGGTGTCATATTTATGCTTCGATGATATGTAGAACTTAGCACCTGTGCACATAACGATTTCGCAGAACTTTTCTCTCGAAAACTCGCAACGTCGACTCATCCGTTGTTGACATCGTCCAAGACTCTGCACCATATAGCAGGACGGGAATTATGAGTGTATAAATCAGTGAGTTTCGTTTTCAGAGAGAGTTTCGTTTTTGTTTGTCGAGAGAGGACTTTGCTTCTCAATTACCTACTCAGTCCGAAGTAACACCTGCAAGAGTTATTCTGCGTTGGATTTCTAGGCTGACATTGTTGGTGGTGTTTACTCTGGTTCCAAGATAGACGAAATTATCTACATCTTCAAAGTTATGACTGTCAACAGTGACGTGAGTGCCAAGTCGCGAGCGCGACGACTGTTTGTTTGATGACAGGAGATATTTCGTCTTGCCCTCGTTCACTGCTAAACCCATTTCTTTTGCTTTCTTGTCCAGCCTGGAGAAAGCAGAACTAACGGCGCGGGTGTTGAGGCCGATGATATCAATATCATCGGTAGACACCAGCAGCTGTACACTCTTATAGAAGATGGTACCTTCTCTATTTAGTTCTGCAGCTCGAACTATTTTCTCCAGAAGCAGGTTGAAAAAGTCGCACGATAGGAAATCGCCTTGTCTGAAACCTCGTTTGGTATCGAACGGCTCGAAGAGGTCCTTCCCGATTCTGACGGAGCTTTTGGTGTTACTCAACGTCAGCTTACACAGCCGTATTAGTTTTGCGGGGATACCAAATTCAGACATCGCGGCATAAAGGCAGCTCCTTTTCGTACTGTCGAAAGCAGCTTTGAAACCGACGAAGAGGTGGTGTGTGTCGATTCTCCTTTCACGGGTCTTTTCCAAGATTTGGCGCATGGTGAACATCTGGGCGTTTGTTGATTTGCCAGTTCTGAATCCACACCGATAAGGTCCAATCAATTTGTTGACGGTGGGCTTTAATCTTTCACACAATACGCTCGATAGAACCTTGTATGCGATATTGAGGAGGCTGATCCCGCGGTAGTTGGCGCAGATTGTGGGGTCTCCTTTTTTATGGATTGGGCATAGCACACTTAAATTCCAATCGTTGGGCATGCTTTCGTCTGACCATATTTTACAAAGAAGCTGATGCATGCTCCTTATCAGTTCTTCGCCGCCGTGTTTGAATAGCTCGGCCGGCAATCCATCGGCCCCTGCTGCTTTGTTGTTCTTCAGGCGGGCAATTGCTATTCCAACTTCTTCATGGTCGGGTAATGGAACGTCTGCTCCGTCGTCATCGATTGGGGAATCGGGTTCTCCTTCTCCTGGTGTTGTGCGTTCACTGCCATTAAGCAGGCTGGAGAAGTGTTCCCTCCGTAATTTAAGTATGCTCTGAGCATCAGTGACTAGATCATCTTTGGGGGTTTTACAAGAGTAGAAATGTATATCAGAGATAAAGAGATACCCTACTCATCTCGTATTGGAAGTAAGACGAGTTTTGACGTTAGGAATTCAGGAGGTTTAGAATTGGAAACGATGACCAAATTGAAATCTTACCAAAAAAATATGTTAACTGAGGGATTTGTTACATCGTTAAAGACCACTAATAAAAAATGTAAAACAATGAAATTTTAATGTATGTGGTGAAACGTTTTGTATTACGAAGCATCATAGTATTAATTTT
Organism: Bactrocera neohumeralis; assembly: GCF_024586455.1. Taxonomy (NCBI): domain Eukaryota; kingdom Metazoa; phylum Arthropoda; class Insecta; order Diptera; family Tephritidae; genus Bactrocera; species Bactrocera neohumeralis. The sequence goes on along the minus strand of NC_065919.1, from coordinate 34,515,771 downwards.
CAATGGCAACTGATTAAAAACATTTATTGTTTTCGAGCTAACAAGCTGAAAAACTTTTTTTTTTTGGTTATTAAAAGGTCTAAAGTCAGTAGTTTTAACATGGCACAAAAATATGTAAATATTTTCTCCATATATATTATTAAACGACCTCTATAAAGTAATTTTTAATCGAAATAATTCTTGGTTCTTTTTATTTAAATACCCAAAAGTAATTATTTTTTCCAATGTAGTCATAAAGGAAAATGTTATCAAAAACGTTAATTTTGCGGCGCTCTAACACTGGAATAAGTTGGGGATTCCCCTATCCCTGATGTTTATGTTACATTTGTAACGCTAGTGATACGCAACAGATGCGTAACAATTTGTCGATAGAACGTGAGACTTTGACAGTGTTGCCAGAATTTTAGCGTACAACGTAATAGCCCTGACAGACGAGCAAAATTAAAGCGCCTACTCAAATTTGGTAAATTCAGCTAAGTGCACGAAATTCTTGTGCTTTACAAACTTGCATTAACATGGGTCAAATGCGCAAGTAAATGTAAATTAAGCCCGCTAATGCATATTAGCGCTGTCGTCTGTCAGGGCTATAATGTGCATTGAGATTTTATGGTGACAGACGGCAGACTTGTGCATTTAGACAGCTGATAGTGAAATTTGTTCATTTATTAAAAAAAAAAGTTAAATAAAAGTGTGCGAAAAACTTAAGAATATTGGAAGAATGGATAGCAAACTGTGCGTTGTTTATTTTCTGCCATCTATAATTTAATTAGCAATATAAAAACTGTTTACCTCTGAAGCTGTAAACGTAAACAAGGCGGCAGATTTCAAGCGACATCTGTCAAACAATAGCAGAAACTAGCCATTTTTGGGCAGTGTTGCCTATTCAAATTTGGTAAATTCAGCTAAATGCACGGAATTCTTGTGCATTACAAACTTAAATTAACATGGGTCAAATGCGCAAGTAAATGTAAATTAAGCCCGCTAATGCATATTAGCGCTGTCGTCTGTCAGGGCTACTACTTTAGTTCGTTACTGAACATTGATGGAATTATCCTGCATGATGCGTGAAAAATCCAATTGGCTTTATTGAGCTGCAAACATAAGTAATTGAAGAGTGAACGCATATCTATCCTTAAATTATGTTAGTCCTAGAGATACAACAAAAGCAATTACATAGTTTCTTGTATCTTATTCCCACATACAATTTTTATAAAAGTACGGTATGTATACGTAGTTTTAATGGAAAGGGCACCTTAACTATTTATTATGAGCATAAAATGTACATCTTATTATATATGTATGCAACAACATAATGAAAGTATGGATTTCTTTAGAGTATGGGGGTAATTGGCTTAACATCGCGTATGTATTCTTCAAAATTTTTATCTTCTTGAAGCGAGGGATCCATTTCATTAATTAATTGTGGAAGCAATGGATTATCCAACATTGACGTATGGTTTCCTTCAATAACTTTTAAAACGATTTTTCCTTTTGTAATTTTTGATAGACAATAATCCTCTTCTATGTCTTGTAAAGATACTTCTGCTGGCCTTATTAAAACTATGGGTGTTGTAAGTATATCACTAGTATTTAGATCATAGTTTGCCGCCATTCGTATACGTCGAAACATTGCATGCACCATTTTGTTTGCATATTCTTCGCTATATAAATCTTGCTTGTTTACGTATTCCACAAATTTTAGCATTTTGCTTGTTAGTTCTTCCCGTTCACTAAATTCTAAAGCCACTGATTCTTGGGTTTCTTCCGGAAATATTTGTTTCACAATACTTGAAAGGAGTAAATTATACAAATCATTATCATTGAAATCTTCCCCAAGGTGTGCTAGAGTTAATTTTTTTAGGAAATGTGGCGATCCGTCGATGAGTAAGAGTTGTCCTCGAAAGCCAGCCTTTTCAAGCATTGCAGCTAATTTTAGTGCAATAAATGATCCATAGGAATATCCAATGATATAAAACGGTTCCGTAGATTTTAATTCTGCTTTCACGTCCTGAAAATAGTAAAACATAGGAATTTTATTAATAACTTTATCACAGAATAATGAATATTTGCATACTTCAAAACATGCTTCGGCAACTTCCTTAACTGTTGTACATTCACTAAATTTGTGGAGTTGTAAAACATTTGTATTATTCTTTATGTATGATCCGATATTATACCAAGCTTGACCTGCTGTACCCTCTAAACCTGGTATTATAATGTTTGGCGGCATAGACTGTTTTGTAGCATCTGCCGCTGTCTTAAGAGGTATCATAACTTCATTGCAACGTGTTTCGTCGCCCAAATTTCTTAATAAGATTTCCATTCCTAAAAGATTAGTGTCTGAAGCAAAAATCATTTTAACAGCGTCCGTACTCTCTCTGTCCCGGGCATCTGCATATTCTTGCAGTTTTTGAAATGTAAGGGCACGTAAATCTTGTGGTGTTAATATAAGATCGAAATCTCTCTCCAAAGTTTGTTTTATTTCGACAGCCATGAGGGAGTCCATTCCCATTTCAGAAAGTGTGGTTCCCAATGAAATTGATTTCAAATCTCGTATGCCCATAATATTCATGATTGTATCAAGAATGCTTTCATTACCTAAGCGGCCGGAACGTTTTTCAGCTACTACCATACTAGAAACTACTGGATCTGGGGTAGATAACAATGTGTCCAACTCATTTAAGCAAGATGAAATGCGTTGCTGCAGAGTTCCGCCAATTTCCATGTCAATTTTATCTTCAGCCATATCTGCCACTAAACCAACTTCACCAACCGCTCCCCATTGGATTGCTTTTCCGGGATAACCATCTTTAACACGATTTTCAACTATTCGTTCCATTATTGAATTAGCCATGCCGTAATTAGATTGTCCAGCGTTGCCACGCCCGCATGAAACACTCGAAAATACAACAAAATATTCCAGATGCGGACAATGTAATCTAGATAGTTGGTCCAAATTTTTTGTTGCTATTGCTTTCGGAGCTAAGCTTTCTAAAAACTTTTCCTTGGTTTGGTTTGTAAATATTCCGTCTCTCAAAACGACAGCTAAATTGAAAATTCCAGCAACAGGTCCTACATTTTTAGCAAGATTAAGGAGAGCTATACAGCCCTCAATCGTGCTAATATCAAAAGTGCTAACAATGATTTTACAACCGTAGCTCTCCCATAATCTGAAAAAGTAAACAAATTAAATATTAGAATTAAAATAACAGTAGATAAATATGAATCAACTGTTAACATACGCTATTCTGTAAGCTTGATAGTCTTTCGATATACCCCGACTGGAACTCAGAATCAATTTACGTGCGCCTCGTATTACCATCCAATCAGCCAACTCTAAGCCAAAACCACCTAAGCCACCCGGTATTACATAGCTAACGTCCGGTTTAAAATAAACCTGTTTTAAGACTTTCACTGGCAACGTTAGTTTCGATTCGGAACTCTCTCGAACTTGAATTAAAACTTTTCCAATATGTTTCCCTCCTATGAGATGCCTAAACGCTTGTTCAATTTCATGTGCAGGGAAAATCGTACATGGAAGCGGTTGGATAATTCCTTTTTCAATGTCAACATCCACCATATGTTTCAAATACTACAAATATACATAGGCATATGTTTAAGGACGAATGTATTGCAATTAATTTAAACTCACTCCAATATCCTCATCTGAAGCAAATTCTAGTCTGTCGGCCAGAACAGCATGGAACGTTATCTCTTTGAGGAAGCAGCTCATCCCAAGTTTGGTGTCATTTGACATATCAAACTTTCCAATTTCTAAGAAATGTCCACCAAGCCCCAAACAGCGTACTGACGCCAATAATTTATCTTCAGCCAGAGAGTTTAGTACAAAATCAACGCCCTTGCCATTGGTTTCATGTTGTATCATAGTTTCAAAGGATGTATCTCGAGAATTGCCAATGTGACTTTCTAAATTTTTATGAACATTTTTAGTACTTTATTTTATTTGATATATTTTAACAATTACCTTTTAATTTTGGGAATGTTTTTAATAAAAATTGCTTCTTTAGTTCTGTACTGCAAGTTGTAAATACTTCAAGATTGTATGCCAAGGCGACCCTTATAGCTGCAAGACCTATTCCACCAGTTCCAGCATGAATAAGTATACTTTTTCCTTTTCGTATATCTGCGGTCATAAAAAACGCATAGTATACCGTAATATAGACAACTGGTACGGTAGCAGCTTCTTGGAGAGTCCAGTTATCTGGAACATCCCATATGAATTTCGACGGCCTTTCGTTATACGATGCAACACCAGCTTTTGCCACCATGCTCATGACACGTCTACCGGTCTTTGTATTTATTCCAGAGAATTCTAAGCCTAATACACATAACTGAGCAAGACGACTACTACCGTACAATTCAACAGATAATCGACCAGTTGCTAGCATAACGTCTCTGAAGTTAAGCGATGAGTACACAATTCGAACAGAGCATTTATTAATGTCCAAAGGCCCTTCCAACCAGTGTAAAGTGGATAAATCACCCCGTTGCATAACGTTTCCGTAAATATGATTAGATCTTGGTTGTGGAGATTCATGACACAACAACTGTAAATGTCTATAAGAACCCCATTGACCCTATTTTTAATAAATATTTTTGAAATTCATATATGATTTTTTTGTGAGAAAAATAAATACCTGACAATATACATTAATGGCAAGTCCTAAGGCGTATTGGCTGTTATAAAACGAATTTGCCAAATCAAAAGCAGGTGCATTATTATCGTCAATATAAAAGCATGAAATTAGATTTCCATCTGGCTCCTTACGTAAGCAGTTCACAAGTCCAATAATACCATTTGAGTCTTGGTTGAAGGAATATAATACAACTGGTGTTTTGTTAGAAAGACATGTTTGAATATGGGTAATCCATTCAAATTCATTATCTTCTTCAGAAATTTTTATAACTAACGGCTCTAATGTCAGTTTTTTTCCAACCTTTTGCAATAATAACAGTTGCTCATCACCACACAAACGGATATTTGCTATTAAACTGAAATTTTCAAAAGTTGTTGCACTATGAGTAGGCTTGAATTTTTTTTCTCTTGTAACTAAAAAGCCTTTTTCAACTAAACTTTTATATGCTGCTTTTACTGTTGTAACGTTTTCCTCATGGCTTAGACCATTGGCAATTATAAAATGGCAGTTGGTTTGATTGACGAATTTTGCATTTTCTATATGAACACCGGCAATATCATCAACTTGTTGATCTGTGAAGAGCAGAAAATCCCCTGTTACCAATGGTAAATCCTCAACTGCTTCTACAAATTTCGTTACGACCGGTTCTTTATTCTTCGCGCCTACTTCCACAATTTTTACTTTTAATACTGGAGTATTTTCAAGGGCTAACTGGACGCACATACGAACTGCTTCTGTTATATCCAGAGTTGGTGTTGGAAAATGTGAAACAAATTGATATCTTTCGAGTACAGGTATTCCGGGAGCTTTACGTCTTTGAACTGGGCTAGCATGTAGTCCAATTAGTTCAATACCACCGGCAACAATGCGATCATATTTAGGCTCAACGTAAACATCAAAAACTCTGTTTTCAGGATCCATTTTAGTCATAAGGTCAAAATGGTGAGAGCCATTAATCCTTAATTTTCTTATTTTTGTTGGTATAAGCAAGGTACGTGAATCAGTTCCCAAAATTTCAATTTGTAACATGGCATCCATAAATGTTACCCAATTATATTTCCATTCTACTTTTCCATATAAACCATCTCCACGCGCGAGTGTCACTGCGCGGAAAGCACCATTATAGTGATATCCTCTCAGCCTAAGCTCTTTGTAAAAGTCTTTCTTAGATAACATTGGGAATTCCGAATCCTTATATGGTTCGTGAATATTTGGAATTGCTGGATTTTCAATTTCTCTTATTCGCCCCGTCACTACCAAGTTTCCCGACTCGGTAATCTATAAAACATAAAATGGGATAAATAAGAAGTAAGTTGGGCTAAGTTCGGGTGTATCTGAACATTTTATACTCTATCAAAGCCGGTCCAAATTATCAGGTGTTCGAAAGCTTAATCTATATACATATATAAAAGAAAGTGACGTTAGTTACTACGCTTATAACTAAAGAACGCCTGGACCGATTTCGCTGATTACCACCAATTCGGACAGGTCTCCGCCCAAACAAGGAGAATACTTAAGAAAAAAAATTATGAAGAAAATAAATTTTCAAATATGTACGATTTTAAAAAGGAAATAAAAACAAACATGATTTTAAATGCTGGCGCATAACTAAAAACGCCTGGACCAATTTTGCCAATTCTTTTTTTAAAATGTTCGAATAATTGCCGGAAAACCCCAAAAAAGAGCCCTTTTCTTTTTCCCATACAAACGAATGAATACTGTTAGTAACGCTAATGCTCGAGAACAGCTGAACCAATCTTGATGAAATTTTCAGAGGTTGTTCGCTGGGGATCGAGGAAAGTTTAGAAATAAAAAACCGCATGCTTTTCGTGAGGAAAAGTCGGAAAGTTTGACACTTCCAAAAAAATAACTTTTTTTCATACAAACATTTTTTTTCAACTTTTTTCCTTTTGTTTTTCAATTGTCAAATTTGTCGTTTGCTTTCTTTATTCCGGTTATTCAAAAAAAATTATTGAAATTTATTCCGTGTAAACGTTATGTGTGTTTCACACAAAGTGCTCAATTACAGATTGAAATTTGTTACGATGCCACCAAGAGGTCGCGTTCGTTTTGGCAACATAAGTATATATATTGACAGCCAATGGCACATGACCGAGTATTCCCAGGATGCGATGACATACGAATGAAATTATGGATCGCGGGCAATCAGCAAGCGATCGTCACGATGTCAAAGGACAACTTTTCAAACAACAGTTGCGATGTTTTGTAAACTTTATCTTAAAGCAACGTATATGTGGTGCTGTTAGATGCTGGATGTACTCTGTTGAGTGGAAAAAAGAGAGGTTTGCCGCACGCACATATTCTTCTTTGGATGGTGGTTACACCAAATCAAATTGATGAAATCATTTCTGCGGAAATTCCTGATCCAGAGATCGAAGCAGAATTATACGAAACCAATATGGTTCATGTACCTTACGGACATCACAATACCACTTCGGTTTGTATGTCTGACAATAAATGTACGAAACACTATCCAAGTGCTTTTCTTTCGGAAACACAAACTAGAAATGATGGATATCCAATGTATCAGCGTCGCTCACCAGATGACAATGGCAGAACATTTAGCATTCAATTTAGAGGCGTGAATATCGAAGTTAACAACACATCGAAGTCGAAGACATATGGATCGTACTCACTGGAAGTGAGAGAACAATTGCTAAACGTCAAAACCACCTAAACTTTGACAGTTGACTGGATTGGGGAGGTTTTGACGTTTAGCAATTGGAAACGAGCGATGGCCATATTGAAATCTTACCAAAAAAATATATAAACGGAGGGATTTGTTGCATCGTTCAAGACCTCTTATAAAAAATGTAAAACAATGAATATTAAATAAATTTGTGAAATTTAAAGATATTTGATGAAACGTTTTGTAATTTGAAGCATCACAGTTTTATTTTCAATGGAAAATTATTAAAAACCTTTAATGATTGAGAGCTAACAAGCTTAAATCCTTTTATTGGGTATTAAAAGGACAAAAGTCAGTTGTTCTAATATTCTTTAAAAAGATTGAAATGGTTGCTCCATATAATAGATAACCACTATTTAGTAATTTTTATACGTACTAAATGTTGGGTGTTGGGTTAATAAATGCCCAAAAATTATTATTTTGTTCGATCTGGCCATAATGGAAAATGTTATAAAAAACGCTTATTTTGAGGCGCTCTCACACTGGAATAAGTTGGGCATCCCATTATTCCTGGTTTTCCGACTGTTGTGCGTCTCGCAGTTAATTTGGAGAATGACCAAATAGTCTATTTCAACACAGAGAATACAGTACAGACAGAGAAAACACCCCCAGCAACAAAATTAACATTTACGAGTTTTTTCTCAACTTTCGTCAGTGAACCGTTTGCGAGAACTTGCTCTATTCGGAAATATCTTGATATTATACATACAATTACAATTACAATTGCTGGAACATGATAATCACTGGAATGAAGTTCGTACACTTTTCGCGATGATCAGCCATCAAATTAGCGACAATTATGGAATACGAACGAAAATGACATTTCCGAAGACATTTTACATCGTATTCGCTAAGAATTGGAAATGGGTAAATTTCGGTTGATACTTCCGGTGGTTTGATATCAATTCCATCTTCCCTTTACCAATTCACCAAAGATAAACTCATCACGAATATTCGGACATTGGAAAAATTATCGTAACTACAATTCCTTAAGTGCACGCGCAATGTTAGCTGCCAAAAATACCGATGTTGTTGACTTAAACTGAAAGATTCAAAGTCAAATTCCGGGAGACTTGCGCTCATACAAATTGATCGATTGTGGAATTTCTAAATTCTTTGAATAGGCTTGGTATGCCACCGCATCATTTGCGTCTCAAAGTTGGATCTGTCGAAACTGTGTAATGGGACCTGACTGATTATGACGCAGCTATCGAATACAAAGGGGCAGAATGCTTGATTCTTCGAATTCCTCTGAGTTCTAACGATTTGTCATTTCAGTTCAAACGTATTCAGTTTCCAGTGAAAATTGCATTTGAGACACAAGGATAGTCGCATAGTGTATGGTATACATTTGGAAATGCTATGTTTTTCACTCGGCCAGATATACGTGGCCTGCTCACGAGTTGGAAAACCATCTTTTCTATACAACGGAACAGAAACCAAAAAATGTTCTTTATCAAGCTGCGACACATTGAAAAAAAGTGAAATTATAAATTCAACTTTTTCATTTCGAAACACATAATTTCACGCAGGACAACGACTGCGGGGTCAGCTAGTAATATATAAAAAAATGTTACGTAAGAAGTCAATCAATTAAAGAAACTGAATGGAGTACAATCATAATTGGTATCTTTTAATTTATAGTGGTATAATCCAAAAAGTCTAAGGCTTATACTTATTTACTTTCGTTACTACATTCTGCTTCATGTTGGAAATATTAAAATCAAGCTAATTAAATGAAATGAGATATGTACACTCTGCCCAGAAGGTATCGAGAATTCTTCATTTAAATCTCTCGCTTATATGGAAGACAGGTTTTTTCCTAGGTTTGTACAACTATTCTTAATTATGATGACATAAAGAGCTGCTGTAAACACACTGGTTGACAGATCGCGCTAGTTTTTGGCATCATAATTAAGGACAGTTGTACCAATCTAGGAAAACCTGTCTTCCATCCGGGGAAATGAAGAATTCTCGATACTTTCTTGACAGGTTGTATAGTATATGCGTTGTTAAATCAAACAAAAAGGATAAATTTAATATTTTGTTAAAATAGTTTATTAATATATGAAAACTTTGATAATTTTAACGATTCAAGGTCAAATAGAAAGTCTATATGGATGAAAGATATTATATTGAGTATATTGCATAAATAGAGTAATGGAAAAATTTGGACTGACTTTTGCCATTGCTAAAATATACTTTAGAACATATTTTCAAGCAATTTTATAATGATAGCTCTCACGCAGAGCAACAATTTGTCACAAAGTCTTCTAGAATAATGAAATTTATTATTTTATTATTCTTCTAATGGTCAAACCACTTCTTAAACTGGATTTTGGGATAGATTTTCGCTCTTTCAGCGATTTTCATCTAAAGTTTTTTTATTTTTGGAAATAGGAAAAAGTCACATGGAGGCTGGAGCATCGTTACAGTATTAATTTTGGCACAGAATTCACGAACAATTTCCTTGGTCTATTTTTTTTATCAAACAAAAATCGCCAAGCTTAGCAGATGCTACACACAAAGCATACACAACAGCATGTACAATACTTGTACAAGTATATCAACATAAAAAATTACCATTAGGCTCTTCATACAAGCGAAATTTTTAATTTTAAAGTTCCCATCATTTTCTAAAGACACTCCGGGTAACAATCCTGCCGTTAATATTGAAGTCCTTGGACCTATTTCTCTCTGGGAATTACATCTAAAATAACGCATTTGACCTATATATTTGACAATAAAATCAGAAATCGTTAAATGATTGACATATTTTGGGACTCGATATCGTATTGTGGTCAACATGTCCCTTTATTTTTCCAAAATATCAGACCAATATATAAGATGTATAGTAAACTGGAATGTCGTAAGTCACTATATTTGGCATATCAGGCATAGGGACATCTCTATTCTAACTTATATATGTATATATTCCATCATTAAATGAATTATATGGGAGTTGGAATAATTCGCTGACTAATTTCAGACATTTTCGGAAGTAAACTGAAGGATATCCAGTACCCCACGTTCACTTAATTTTGCTAAGATATTTTAAATATCGACGGAATTACATATAATAAAGAAATTTAATCCGAAGTTTACAATTTCTATATTATTTAGGTATAGGAGTATGGGGGTTAAGGTAGTATTGGCCCGACGTTATCCGTTTTAGACACAAGAACACACTATAAGAGAGAGACGCTCTGAAATATCTCTTTAAGATACTAAGATCACCATGTTCGGTATCTGGGGACATGGAAAGTTGTGGGCGATAACAATTTTATTACAATACGATTTTCTTATAGGGATTTGAAAATATTGATATATGGGAATCGGGAGTGGTTGTTGTTCGATTTTGCACATTTCTGAGTGTAACTGCTACCGTTTCCATCTCGGGTGTAAAATTTAATGTCTCTGAAGCATTTATTTGGTGATATAGGTATAACTCTTTTAATATATTTAAGCATGAATGTTATATGGGTAGTGGGCGTGGTTATTATCTGATCTTACCCTATTCACACTGTGTACAGAGATGATAATAAAATTTGTCGCCAGAAATAACAGGAATAGCTTCTGGAATATATACGTTAAACATATTATAAGGCGAGGACCATTTTTTTTTTAATTTTCAAACCACAAAGGCTCCTTTATACTGTGATTCTATTTGGGGAAAAAGTAAATACTATATTTCAGCCATGTTCTGTATTTATTTCTCACACAGCAACGAAGTGATTCGAATAATCGAATTTGCCGGTTCCAGAAATCGAATAATTTTTTTTATATGAATTCGAAACGAAATGAATTGTTATGAAAACCGAATTAACATATTTAAATGTAATTAAAAATGGAAAATTTATATCGTATGATTTCTTCTCTGCGTACATGACAATAAGAGATATCTGGGCGGCGGAATGTTGGAGGGATAGTTTGATGTTAATATTAACTTTAGCTTCAGGATGATACCAAACCATTGTGCGCTCAAAATTAGTTAAGAAGTATTTGCCTTCACTATCAATAGCATAATTAAATTTTATTTTCAGACTCTGTAAAGCCGATGAACTCCTATCAAATTGCATTGGCAAATGGCATTCTTATCCCAATCTATTCAGAGTCGTTGCGCCGCAGGCCTGATGCATTTCAGCACGGGCTCCGGGGACCTTGTGAGAGTTAAGAAAGCGTTAGTTAACAACCATCACCGTGCAAAAGTTATATTTTTCTTTATCAAAGTGGAACGTGGACATCCTCCCAATTGAATTATCAGCATTTAGTAATGTTCATATTAACGCAATGATAAGAGTTCTCACTAGATAATATCTTTTTGTTAATAAAGTTCAAAAGTCAATGCAAGTATTTAAACATCACATTAGCAACTTCAAATGGATTTGAAAGGCCTTGATCTAAATTTCTGCAACGCGAAATCGTTAGTTTGGAAAAATTAAAAGTAAAGCATGTTTCGATGTGGAATAGAAATACTTCGAAATAAATGAAATCATTCAGTTTGGTAAAAACGAAATCACATTTCATTCGGGGTCCGGTACACCTATTTATATATATGAGCAATACTATGTATCAAAATGTCATTAAAATTTATACCTCGAATTGCCCTGTTCCATAGTGAATCATAACATTCAGTTCCACACTTCCATTCAAAGTCATATTTGTCGCACGTATGAATCGTACGTCCTCGAACTCAATCGGAACATCCATGTAGCTTGGACCATGATACATCAAAGAGAATGTTTCCCAAACATATTGAAGGTAGCATGTAGCCGGAATTAGGATTTTCCCATCAATAACATGCCCGCTCATAAATTCCTCATTATCGCTACTTAAGTTTATTTTAAATAAGCGTTCTCCACTCGATTTAGTTTTCATGTTCTCATATTTCGTCACAAACCAGTCTTCACTGTGATCCCAGCGAATTAATGAGCTGATTCCAGGAGTACCCTTCGATACTGGGAATTCAATTTTCGAATATAAATTTTCTACGGGGAACGTTACTCCACTGCTAAACAATCTAAAAGCAAATATTTAATAAAATATTATTTATAATAATTTAGAATTTATGACTTTAGCATGCAAACATAATATGTGTGTAAAAAGTTTCCTTAAAAAAAATGCACAAATATTTTTGGTTGAAATTTGTATAAATACAATTCTTTTTACGGCCTGAGATCATAAAAATGTTAAGTCAACAATAAGAGTACTTACTTTCCTAATGCCGTGAGGAAAAACAGGGTATTATTGCTGTTGTTCCGTTGTGTGAGCGGAACATGAATACCATTGGGCATAGATCGTTTGAGTATTGCTTGGAGTAATCCGTGGGGTGCTATTTCAATAGTTAAAGAATTTTTGGGTAGCATTTCAAATGTTTCTTCAAATAATACGCTATTCAGAAGATTGTTGGCGTGATACTCTGCTGAACATAAATTATGTCCAAATTGCTCCCAATCTTCTTTAGGTACACTTGTACTCAACCATTTTGAACTTCTTGGTTTTGGATCTGGGATGATTTGTTGTAAATATTTAAAAAAATCAGGACCCATATGAGCTATGTAACGAGAATGATAAGCAATATTTGAGCAAGGCACTTCTTTCGCAAAAATATTTTTAGCTTTTAACTCCTCCACAAATTTTGCTATATCTTCAGCTGGCCCGGAAATGGTACAAGATTCCGCACTATTCCGACAAGCTACTTCAATGCCATCTGGAATTATACTGATAATCTTCCTATAACCCATTCCCACAGCTGCCATTGATCCTTTTATTTTCTCAATTTCCAGACTGACTTTTCCACGGTAATAAGCAGCTAGAATCATTTGTTCTGCAGTAAAGCATCCATCGGCATAGCCGCAGCCCAACTCACCTACTGAATGACCAATAATGTAGCTGGGCTCTATGTTTAATGAGCGCAAGAGATCTACCAAACCGATTTGAATTGCGGCTATTCCTACGAAGGAGTGCATTATATTTTCGAATGTACTGTGATCTGCGGATGTGAGTATGTTCAGTAAGTCAAGTCCCTTCGATTGTAGAGTCTTATGGCTCTGCTCAATGGAATGCATGAAAGTAGGAATCTGGAGCAATGATGCTCCCATTTCGGCCCACTGCGAACCCATTCCGCTAAACACCCAGACTATAGGACGCTTTATACCGGTGAAATGGTGTACATCTCTAACCTGTGTTTTCACTTGGTTGGTTCCATTTTTTACAAAAACCGCATATCCCCGAAACACCATGCCGGAAACTTCTTCCTTTTGAATATTATGTAATAAAGCAAAAAATTCGGTATCCAAGGGTTGATTTTCTATAGCGTTGAATACATAATTGACCGAATCCTCAGTCCTTCCAGCCCAAGTTAGTAACCTTGGTATATCATCATTTGGCACACCGCAATTTATTTTCTTTTTGTCAAACCCTTTCAAAAGTGCGTGGGCATTGGCACCACCAAAACCAAAAGAATTCACACCTATATATGGTTTCTCTAGGTCAACGACATCTTTTACGACAATCAGACGGCCTTCCGATAAAGCAGTAATTTCTGGTTTTACTTCAGTGAAGTTAATATTTGGAGCAATTTTCCCATTTTGAAATGCTAAACATGCCTTCACCAAAGAGCAAATACCAGAAGCTGCCTCCGAATGACCTATATTTGATTTTACTGAACCAACTAATAGAGGCTTCTCACGCCGACTACATAATATGCTGTCAATTGCTCGGCATTCTTCGGGGTCTCCGACCACAGTTCCAGTACTGTGGGCTTCTAGGTAACCCAAATCATTAGGTTTTATATCAATTTCATTATAAAATTCAGCAATAAGTTGCTCCTGAAGTTTTCCAGACGGGAAGGTAATTCCTTCCGGTTTATACCCGTCGCAATTGGTTTTCGAGTAAACAACGCTGGCATATATACGTTTAGCATCACGTTTACGTTGTAAGAATAGGCAATTTATAGCTTCAGATCGCGTATACCCAGATGCATTTTTATCAAAAGGTCGACAATAGCCGTTAGGAGCAAGTACACCAAGTCTTGAAAATTAAAAAAATAATTTAACTAAGTTATATTTACGGTAATATTATTTGATTATGAGCATATATTATTTATGAATACTTTAAATAACGCAAAAAGAACAATACAACAATAATGAATGGAAACACAAGTTGCTTTGCTTATGTACCTGGCAAACTGGAGTGTTACAAATGGGTGCAATATTAAATTTGATCCACCAATAATAGCTGCATCTATTTCTCCATTACGCAAAGCGGAGAAAGCATTGTCTAAGGCATACATTGAGCTAGAACAAGCTGTATCCAATAAAAAGGATGGACCTTGTAAGCCTAAGCAATACGAAATTCTATTTGCCATCATTGCTCGACTGCATCCAGTTATACCAAAACCACCTGAAGACACTTTTTCATAAAACCATGTCTTCTCCGATTCAGATATACAGGAACCAATATAAACACCAGTTTTTGTACCGCGTAGACTTTTCGGATTTATGCCGGCATCTATTACAGCTTCATATGCAGTCTCGATTAAAATACGTGTTTGAGGATCCATCGTATGGGCTTGTTTAAAATGAACGCCAAAAAATGTTGCGTCAAATTTTTCCAAATCGTAAATTTTTCCTGATCGCTTTGGTATCTCGGGATTGAAATGTCGCCAGCGTCGCTCATCATCATCTACCATATCAATCTGCAAAAAAAAAGTATTATAATTTATTAAACCACTAAATATTGTAAATGTAAATGTGTGGACATTAAATCAGTTTTTTTTAGGATATTTTTACCTGACGCGTTCTAAAATAAAGCAAAAAACCAAAGTTTAATTATTTCGCAAAATATTTTAATATAAAGATTTGCCACCACCTGAAGGAATTTTCCAGACTTTCATTCGGTTGCACTCGAACTAAGCCCTTCCTTACTTGTTGTCCAAGTTTTTTTTACAATTATGAATAAACGAATTTAATAGTATATAAAGTCTATAGCCGGCATTAAGTGGAAAAATTTAGCTTGATATAAATATTTTAATTAAGCTAAACTTTCTAACGGGATGTTTGTGGTTTGGATAAACTATTATCAAAAGATTAAAAAATGCAATAGTTATACCGAGTCTCTGAACTCTGAATTTATGTTAAATTTTTTTTCTTATAAGTAGTAGTAGTAGCTGTTTTGATTTTTCAAGCATTACTTTTTAACGGTTGTGAAGCATAACTGGTGTTTTAACATTATTTCTGGATCAAATATTCAATAAAAAAGCAATAAGTTTATGTGTACAAAGTCTTTCGAAAACTCATATATAGTTTTTTAGTTGTTGATTTAAAAACGACTTATTCGTGCATACATTTGTATTTTGTTCACATCAAACTATAATTTTATAAGGAATTCTTATTCATGTGTTATTTTCAAATTCACATGCAATCACATCTTTCATATTATATATTTTAATTTTTTATGCACCTTATTGTAGAGATTTCGCTCATACTCCGCAATATTATGAGAGTTTGGAAATTTCCCTGCCATTCCGGAGATAACAATTTCATCGCCTTCAGATTCAGGAAATGATCTTGAAAACTTTTTATGTTTTTTTGAAGTTGTTTCCTTAATTAAAGTTGACATGGTTTAGTTTATAAATTAAACACTGGAATACAGCACAGGATTTGAAAATTGTCCTGGTTGAACACACTGTACTTAAAGTTAGCACAAAACCACCAGGCGTATACGCACGAATTGCCAAACGAATAGCAATGGTTTGAGACTTCAAACTTGAAGCTACTTTTATAATATTACTTTACACACAACGTCGCGATGTATGGGACAGGGGCAGACGAGTACAGAGTATAATTACTTCGTGCGGATTTCTTCTATTAACAGAATGGGTTCAACATAGCAACATTTAAATCAAAATCTATTTATTAGCACATAAATTACTATAAGCATGTGCATAAGAGCGAACACAGGGTACATTGATATGCATATGAAAATAATGTAAATCGAAAGTGATATTCGATTTTGTTGGGTACTTTTCTCAACACAAAAAAAATTAAGTAAATGATGTGAACCCTTAATGTATATTTAAAACAGCAGTATGTAAAACTTTTCGTTTTAAATATCCAATGGCGTATTACGTATACTTAGTTCATAGAATGTATTGCCTTCAATAAAACTTGTTTCTTCAGCGCAAAAAAAATTCTGGGAGAAAAACTGAAATATTTAGAAGCACCTAGGACTTAACTAATATATCATCCCCTCAATATAACAATAGCGTATGTGCTCATACGCCATTATTTTTTTATTGCATATTTAGAATCTCCATCATTGATTCTATGTCTGGTCAAAATTTCGTCAAATTCTACTTCCACAAAGTGGGTCAAAATGTCATTGGAAAAAATGGTGTATAATTTCATGTTCAAAAATTTCCTTCAATAAGTGTATAAGCTCATATGCGCTATTTTGCTTGAAATTGCCACTGCAAAGTTGTTAAAATAATAATAGTGTATGCGCATTATATTCCATTTTAGCCTGTAGAAATAAATACAATTTATCAAAACTTTAACTCATAAAAAAGCTTATAATAATATACACAAAGTTTGAGAAATAGTTTTATTCCGACCATTTCTATACTCCACATAAGCTGTTTTATTTTCAATACAAATTCGAAAGTTTTATCAGAAATTTACAAGAGTAGTAGCCTATGCGATTTTTACGTTGTTTTGACTACATGAATGCCAAGGAAATATTGTAGTCATTTGAAATTTCAGCTTGCAAATTCATTTCGCAGAGAAAGTTTGTTCATTAAAAATATGGATTTTAAACATCTGAGTGAGTATCGTCTTTTATATAATGTAAGTGAAGTAAGTAAGGTAAATATCAACAGGCTGTGACACGAAACCACCAGTCGTTGTGGAAATTGCTCCAAAGACTGATGAATTTGATTTCGCTGTGGGATTGCCGGACATAGAGATACCTCAAAAAGAGGTCTTCAACTTTTCGTTTACTGGCAAATACAATAAAGAGCTGCCAATTTGTAATCGAAAGCTACATGATCTTCAAAATTTGTGCAGAAAGAGTGTAATTCCTCGTGGCTCGCAGTCATTTTTTTTAACTTACGAGGTGGAAACAAGCGAAATTGTTTAGATGAGCCAGATGTAGCAGAGGAAAAGAATGAAGGCGAATGAATTTCTAGTTATTTTTGATTTATGCAATGTATACCTTCATTTTTCATAATTTTTTGTTTATAATAACCCAAATTGGAAAGTAATGAATAAATGCCACTGAATTAACAAAACAATGAATTAATTACTGTTTTATAATGTTACAAATTGATATTTTTGAGATCAAATATTTTAATAAAAATACCGTAAAATTATTGAATAAAACAGCGTATACCATACAAAATAAAATAGTGTATCTGATACACATCATACGAATTCCTTAAAAAATAAAATGGCCTATATGGAGGACTTGCGCTTTGAATAACATAATTATGGTCTTAAAGGATGCGTAGAATAAAAAAACTTGGTAAATTTAAAGACAAGAAACGGTATAATGTACTCATCGAAAAATCCACTATGAAGAATTATTATTTACCGCGATATTGAGGTTTTAATAGACATCTGATTTGACAAAAACTTTAAACTCGATTTTCTCAAAACCCAAAAAAAATTATACGCTATTGTTATATTGAGGGGACGATATGATATTTGAAAATATATGCCCATAATCAATTAAGGAAAATATATATAAATAATTTATTATTTAGTTCAATCTTACGTTTAAAACATGGCACGATCCATAACTTTGGTGTTCGGGTAAAAAAAACGAATTTCGGTATAAATGGGGTATGTGCTGATAGGAGAGCTTCTCTAGAGGAGGAATATGCAAAAATAATGTTGTTACCACTTACAGTGAACCAATAAAGTTTACACACACCTATTTCTATTAAATTACGAGACGTTTATTTGTTATAAAATGAATACATTTTTAGTTTTTCTCTATCCATTTCGAAAGATGTATATTTAACATTAAATATAGCATATAAACATATTTTTTTTTTTTTACACAAATAAAAAAAAATTTATGCTAAAACTTAAAATGCGCCTAATTCATATCAAAAAAGTTTACATACTTCTTCTTCTTTTTTACTAAACTTTACATAAAATGATTTTCGTTTTTCTAACAAACTTTATGCGTCTGTCAGTGGATGAATTATATATAGTATCTTCTTCTTCTTTACTGGCGTAGACACCGCTTATGCGATTATAGCCGAGTTAACAACAGCGCTCCAGTCGTTTCAGCCAGGTGATTCCCCACTTGGTTCTTCCAACGGAGTGCAGGTCTTCCTCTTCCTTTGCTTCCCCTGGCGGGTACTGCGTCGAATACTTTCAGAGCTAGAGTGTTTTCGTCCATTCGGACAACATGACCTAGCCAGCGTATCCGCGGTCTTTTAATTCGCTAAACTATGTCAATGTCGTCGTATATCTCGTACAGCTCATCGATCCATCGAATGCGATATTCGCCGTGGCCAATGCGCAAAGGACCATAAATCTTTCGCAGAACCTTTCTCTCGAAAACTTGCAACGTCGACTCATCGGTTGTTGTCATCGTCCAAGCCTCTGCACTAAATAGCAGGACGGGAATAATGAGTGACTCATAGAGTTTGGTTTTGGTTCGTTGAGAGAGAACTTTACTTCTCAATTGCCTACTCAGTCCGAAGTAGCACCTGTTGGCAAGAGTAATCCTGCGCTGGATTTCCAGGCTGACATTGTTGGTGGTGTTTGCACTGGTTCCTAAATAGACGAAATTATCTACAACTTCAAAGTTATGACTGTCAACAGTGACGTGAAAGCCAAGTCGCGAGTGCGATGACTGTTTGTTAGATGACAGAAGATATTTCGTCTTGACTTCGTGCACTACCAGACCCATTGGCTTTGCTTCCTTGTTGTTAGTTTTCATTGGGGGTGTTTTTTTACGCGGTGGGTCCCAAACCCAGCGCACAACCTTATGTAGGGGATGTTTCACCTTCTCACTTTAGCTGGCCTTCAAACGGATGTTCTTAGCCTACCTAGAGGATACTTGGTCAAAGACCGGAAGTCGTGAGCTGCTTGAGTCATATGTAAAAGAATCGTTTCTGGCCACTCCCAAGTGAATGACGATCAGAGAACTTTCCTCACGTGCGTGAACTTCTGCAGATGACTCCATCAAAAAAGTTTACATGCACTAATAATTGTGTACGATATAACTCAAAAGTAAATACAATAGTTTTAACGGTTTTTTGCCCACATTTTGTTTCAATTATTGTCCTTTGACATGACGTTTGCATACATTTCGAAAATTGGATAAGCATATGTGTCTGAACATTTTAAGAAAAAAATGTAAATTTAAGGTGTGCTTAAATCAGCTGAAATCAGGATAACGACCGAAACCACACGTCTTATCTTGTACTTGAATGGTTGTTATGGAATTAAAAATAGCTTGATAGCTTCAAAATATCTGGAACTTTTTCGAAAACGTCGAGTTTCATCAAAATAAGGCCAAAACACTGGATCATCAACTTAGTAGGTCCAAACAGCCGGAAATAATACTAGAAATCGAGTGAGGAGCATGCGTGGACGTCAAGGGACAATAATTGCAACAAACTGTGGGCGAAAAGCCGCTATTGTAATTACTTTTGAATTATATAGTAAATAATCATTGGTGTATGGACACTTTTTCGATATGAATTAGGCGCATTTTAAACTTTAGCATTAATTTTTTTTTTTTTTGTGTAAACAAAAAAATATTTTGATATGCTATATTTAGTGTTAAATATGCATCTTTCGAAAACGAAAAGAAAACGTGTCGTAATTTAATTGAACTAGGTGGATGTAAACTTTATTGGTTCACTACGTATAAAAAAAATTTCGAGTTCGTAGATGGGCGTAATCGGACCACCTCAAATCGCCATTAACCGAAAACATATAAAGTGCCATAACTAAGCATTAAATTAAGATATAAAAGGCGTATTTTATTTGCCCATCACAAGCTAATAGCTGAACTATAGACATATAAAACACACTTAGCTTATTTCCTATTTTCGCTTAAAAGAGTATTGGCAATGCCGGCGGGAACAGTAAGCTGATATCCACTTTGTTTCAAAATGTCTGATGTGGAGAAAAGCTTAGTTTGAATTCTTCGATTTGTAAACGGGATATTAAATTAGAATACATATATATATATGTATATTAGGGTGCTTCAAACAATTTTTAATTTTTTTTTAACTCTTACCCCCTCAAATGTTAGTGATTGACAAACAAAAAATTCTCCCTCAAGCCAGGAGCTGTAGCTTAACTCTAAGCGGTCGCTATTTTTTACAGGTTCCCATACATTTTACATAGAAATTTTCGGTTTTTCATTCAAACTAAAATTTCACCAACTAATTTTCGTTTCTCAAAAATAACCATCACATATTCAGAGAGTTCATTTTCCAAACTTTTGAAATTCCCGCGAAAAAATTATTATTCTCAGAAAATTTTTTTATTTTTATTTAAAACATTCCAAATTTCAAATCACTATGTTTAATCGCCTAATTGAGATAATCAAACTTTGTCGCAAAAATTTTTACTTTGTCGCAGACAAAATTAGGTACGTAACATTTCTATCATAGTTATATATCACAGTATATCACAGTATGAAAATGAGCGAAATCGGCCCGCAACCACGCCTCCTTCCCATATAAGACAATTTTAAATTAAACTAGATTCTTTTACTAAAAGCTTTGCGCGAATAATGCCTTTAGTATATGCCACCTTATAACCAAAAATTGTTCGAATCCAATAAAAACTATTCACGCCCGTAGGTACCGAATATTTGGACCCGGTACCTATAGTTGACTTTTGATCGAAAACATTGATCAATGTGTAAGATATATAATTGAAATTAAAGGATAATTCTTTTCTGATAATGGTATGTCTGTATGTCAACAATTGGTTGAATCGGACCAATTCGAATTTCCGAGTGACTTTACTCTAGATGATTGGTTTTTTTATTGCGTAGCATGTTAATAGTACGTAGTATTGGGAAATTAGAAATAGATAATACATATTTTTAACGATTTTCGCTTTCCTAATAAACCGTATGTGTCTGTCAGTATAGGAGTTATATATAAAAATGATTGGATTTCGATTCTCTAATTGAGATTTTACACCTTAAAGTATTTTCCTGGGTTTGATTTTTGCAAGTTTCAAGAGTACAAAATGTTCGGTTGCACCCGAACTTATCGCTTCCTTACTTGATAACTTTGTATATTTAAATATAAACTCTAAACATTGAAATAAATTGACAATTCACTTTTATTTTGTTATTTTTTAGCTAAATTTATTAATTTCACTTAGGATACTCATCGTTGAAAAGGTTAGATTGTTTAAAATTATGAGGAAAACGAACGTTGTCACATCTTAAACTCCAAATATAAAGGATTTTCAACGACAGCGTTTGATTTAATTTTAATTAACACAAATAAGTAAAACTCTATGACAATATTAAAAAATTTACATCATTGTAATTTAAATTTTTTATACATATGTATATATTACTATTTTATATTATTTTATAATAAGATCATGACACTCTTAAAAAAATAACTCTTCTCGAGCCAATTCGCGGGGTGACTGAAGCACTTTCGCTTAGTACTCCTTTGATGTTGGCGGCCTTCGACCGCGCTCTAAAAAAATTACCCGGGTAGAGCCAATAGCCGTGGTGACAGAAGTACTTTCGCGTAGTACTCTTTTAAAAAAATAATCCTGATCGTGCCAATACGTAATATTATTATATGATATTACTCAGTTGTTTATTAAATTTAAATAAGAAAATATCGATATGAATTGAAAGTTTGTTTATTCTCATTTTAGTTTGAAATATAATTTATAGACATTTGTTTTTATTAGAACTAAGATTGCTAAATAAAGAAAGAGGTAGGCTTGTCGAAAAAATATCGATACATTGATATATCGATATAATTTTTTCAATGTATTGATATTTTTGAGCGATATTTATTGTTTCGATATATCGACGTATATCGAGGTATCAAGTATTGAAAAGGTATAAAAATCGATATTTTTATGATGAAAAAATTCTAAATCCTCTTTTATACTAACAGTTTTTAGCTTTTTTTGTTTATGGTCGACTCGATTTCCTGCTTTTTAATTTAGTACTAAAGTTGGCTTTTAAGTTGGCAACTTTGTCTGTCAAGTGTAAATGTCATTTCAGTGTCAGTGTCTGTAATTCAATTCAACTGTCAGTGTCAATCTGTTATTCGTCCCGCGAATTATAACCTCAACGCGAGCCCAAGCGTATTTCTGTTTTTTTATGATTGTAGTTCTCACGTATGTAAACAAAATAATTCGAGCATTCCAGTCATGTCTAGTGTTGTATGGAACTTTTTCAAAAAAATAGACAGACAAAACGTTTCATGAAATGTGTGGAAAAACATATAAAACCAGTGGTAATACGACGAATTTATCTACACATCTAAAAAATAAGCATCACCATGCGTTTTTGCAACTTAAAAATAAAAACGCAAGGTCAAGTGAAGTGAATATTACACCAAGAACCAGTTCACCCAAAATCAATTCAAATTCTGGTTTGACTGTCGTCAATTTACCCAAGTCCTTTCCGACATAGCTCTAAAGTATTTGATATCGCCTGCGTCCTCAGTTTCCTTAGAGAGAGTGGCATCTGCTGTGAATCTCGCAGTACCCAATAACGAAGTCGGCTTACAGCCGAGCACGTAAATCAAAGAGTTTTTCTTATGTCTGTATCAGATAAATATTGGTTTGATTAATAAATAATTAATATTTTAATTGTTGTTCTTGATTTGTTAAAAATTATGTCTATTGATTAGTATTTATCTAGTAATGTAAGATGATTAAAGTAGATTAGGCCAAATATTTTTTTTCATATCATACCGATATATCGATATATCGATATTTTTAAATAAAAATATCAATATCTATATCAATATATTCAAAAATTACCGATACAATATATATCGATACTTTTTCCATTTCCGACATCACTAGAAAGAGGTATTATAGCGGAAAAGAGAAATGTCAGCAAATTGCTCATCTTTGCGTATTATCATATGACAGCGCTCCATTTCCTCATAATTGTTAGCACATAAATGATGCTCTCGTAAGCTAAGCGTTTTCGGTACCTCTTTTCAACTGTACTTTCAGATCGCGGCGCCAAAGAAATCGGAATTGTGGCTAAAACATGCTTAGACTAGTGCAGAAAGAAGGGAAATATACAGCCCTATTCTGCATTTCGATTACGTTCCCACTCTACGCTCCGTCTGAATCGAAAATAGGTATTCTGAGTTACGATTGGATTGAAAGAAGAAGAGGAAGAGCTGTAGCTCTTTCGAAGTCAGCTGTTTGCCTTGAAACGTGTAAAAATGAAACACAACAAAGCAAAAATACACAAATTATTGTTGGTTTATTAAAATAAAGAAATTATATCGCGTTTTTTTTAAACACTAACATGGAATCAGTAGCGGCAGCGATATTACTTGAGGAGGAGAGCAATGCATTATTCAAAATATGCCCTACATTACTCTACATATTAAATAAAAACAATTGCATTCAGTGCATTTTACAGCTCCTATATTAAAAAAGTAAATGGTTTTATTTAATTTCACAGCTCGTTATATAAATGAATAATAGTAAAATAAATAAAAGGCTAACAATTAAAAAATGACTACTTTGAATCCGGCTTATAATTTGGACCTAATCTTAGCATTTGCATTTTTATTTCTACTTTTTCCTTCACCAGCTCTTCCTTAATTCTATTGTGTCGCTTCTGTTCTTCAGGTTGCTTCACTGCAGTCTCCGCCAAAGTTTCTAGAGAACGATTCATGTGTCGTAAATATGAAGTAACTTCTTCCATTTTACCAAAGGCAGCTTCATTGAATTTTTTCGTCTCTGCATAAAATTCTTTTTGATTTGTATCTGTTGCTTAAGTAATGAAGAAGTGCTCTGCTTGTCTGCCCTCGCCTCTCTATTTTGGCTGCTAGCTCTACTGGTTGAAGGGATATCATCCGTTTCCAAACCCGTCAAAGCTATCACCTTTTCATCAAAAAACGTTAAATTTAACTTAATTTTTTAAAATTAATTGTAGGTAATACCTTACCTTTCTCCATGTATTGGAATCTTTTGTTGGTGGGCCAAGTGCATTTAAATTCCTTGCAACCTCCTCCCAAAACTCCTGTACTTCTTCCTTCGGTCGCTTTTGGAAGCCGTGCGCAATATCTCTTTTCGTGGCCATCATATCACACAATTTTTCGTATTGCTCTGCCGTTGTTACTTTTGACCTGCAAACATATCAAAATATATCATTTAAGCACAAACAACCAAGGACACCACCATTATGTCTTTTACAACTATAATCTTAAAGTTTTACTTACATATTTGAGGAAATTATTTTATCCAAATGCACGAAAATGAATATATAACGGCTTTCCGCCAACAAAACTTCAACGTACAAAAACGTAATTACGATCGCAATGCAGAATACATAGAATTGGAATTTTCGAAGTTGAATCGAAACGCAGAATACCAAAGTTGCCAATCGGAGAAAATTTCGATTCGAGTAGAAATGCAGAATAGGGCTGATATTTTCAAAACGACCTAAGGTCGGGAATAGGAAGGGAAGGAGCGTGCCCTAATTTTTAAAGGTTAGGAATGGTTTTATCTCGATTTCCGGCGAAACTACGAGCTCTGTAGAAAAAAGTTACATGGTAGTGTTGTAGGTAATAAAAAGGTCTATACAGATTTCTTTCATATAACTTAAAAATGTGTGTAAAAAATTCAAATATTAAATTTTTGAGGGTTTATTTTTATTTTAAACACGAAAATGTTTCTTTCACGAAATATAACGAAAATTTACCTTCTTATGTCCCAAAAGTACTGCATTTTTTGTATCAATAATATTTATTGTTTCTTCTTATACAAAACCCCAATTTTCAATCAAGGAATCTCAAGTTCAAAAACCAATTTTTTTTTAAATGTCAGCAGGCTGTATTTCTTAAGATCTCAATTTTCTGGTGGTATAAAAATTATTAATATAATGGTTGTCAAAAAAGTCTAGCGGTATTTTCGCTAGTTGGTGCTGAAAGCGCGTAGTTCTAGTTTTGTTCGTCGCATCGGGTCATGCTATACCTTTTTGGAAAGCTCATTTCACGCGCTAACACGTGTTTGATTGAATGTCGTTTCTTTTAAGTCGTTCGTGAGTTATAGCGTCGCAAACATGGAGCAAAATACGGCATATTTTACAGTACTACTACGATAAAGGCAAAAATGCATCTCAAGCCGCCAATAAAATTTGTGCAGTTTATGGGCTCGATACAGTTTCCTTTTACACCGCACAACGATGGTTTCAACGTTTTCGTTCTGGTGTAAAGGTGGTCGAAGATGCGCTACGCTCCGGAAGGCCTGTCGTCGAAAATTGCGATAAAATCGCTGAATTGGTCGAAAGAGACCGGCATAGTAGAAAAAAATAAAATAAAAATAAAGAAATAAAAAAATAAAATAAAAATAAATAAAATTCAATAAAAATATCGCAAGACTTTTTTGACAACCTATTATATAATTTATTGGTAAACTTTCTCAAAAACGCAAAGAAAGCCCTACTAACTGACTCAAAACTGCTTTTTTTTTACTGCTAATATGCAATAATAATGTAATAAAATAGATCTTATCGAGAGTGGTGTCAATAAACTGATTGGACCCTATCATTGTGTGATTTTCACCATGCGCCAAATGTTGGAAAAGACCCGCGAAGCAGAGAACTGCAAAACTCACTTTTTCCTTGAATCAGCTCATACGCAAAAGTTTCTATTCAAGTCCAATCACTGAGCGAAACACAGCGTTGAGTAAAAATCAGCTCATGTTGCCGAATCGCTCATTCGCGTACAATGTGAGCCTTCGGCCCAAAATGCTTTGCTCACGTTTGCTCACTTCACGAAATATTTAGCTCATGCTCGCTCACTTCACGAAATGTTTAGCTCACTTTCGCTCAGTGATTGGAATTGAATAGAAACTTTTGCGTATGAGCTGATTTAAGGAAAAAGTGAGTTCTGCAGTTCTCTGGTATGTATATTGTTTTTGTATGCTTTGTTCGCGATCAGCCTATGTGTCACATGCATTGCACTAAGAATTTGGTACACAACTTATATTTTAGTATGTAT
Source organism: Bactrocera neohumeralis (assembly GCF_024586455.1). Taxonomy (NCBI): domain Eukaryota; kingdom Metazoa; phylum Arthropoda; class Insecta; order Diptera; family Tephritidae; genus Bactrocera; species Bactrocera neohumeralis. The sequence goes on along the minus strand of NC_065919.1, from coordinate 34,489,178 downwards.
TTGTCATCCCGTCGATATGGAGCAAGAAGATATTTTAGAAAAAATACGTACAAACGCCTACACATTGTCAGCCCGACATAAGGGAAGAAGCCATGTTTGGAATATATTATCTGAAATTATTAAAGAGGATGGCAATATTTGGAATGGATTTATATACTGCCAATCCTGTAACAATATTTTAAAATATTTGCCAAAAAAGGTGCGTGGAGTCCCTACGCGCAGATGAAGTTATACTTCTTAGTGATATTCCAAGAAATGCATACCATTTTGTATGAAAGAAAACTAGAAAACTTAAATTCACATTTTATAAATATATTATAATTTATTATCTCCCCGAGCATGCCTTTGCCAACAAGTCGTCTTTTCGCGACGATGGCAAAAGCTAAAAATCATAAATTGCACAACTTTCTGGTGCTTCTCGCAAAAATCTGCGTCGATATGTATTCACGATCATACCTATACATACATACATATTTACGCATGTTTGTAGGCGAAGCTGCTACAGCGGCAAGGGGTGACAATCGGTGGCCATTACTTTACTTATGCCATAGAAATTCTATTGCTACGAATATGGAAATGACAACGAAATAATGCAAATATGCATATTTCTAAAGGTCATTAATTTCTTTGAAGAAATGAATGATCCTGAGAAGTACAGTCTTAACTTTTCAACGGCCAACGCAGAGCATTTCAACCAAAAGGAATTTATTCATTAAAATCACCACTCAGAAGTCGTTTTATCCGTTGTAAGCGAACGATTTTCGAAGAAACATCATTTCTAATATGCCACAAGACAAAATCAGAAATGAACTTCTTAAACCTCACGCTGTCAGATAAAACGATATACCTCGTCATCGCGGGTCGATTTCCAAAAAATGTAAATGAAGACTAACTACAGAAATAATCCTGTAAATTATAGCCTTAATTTTTCAACGGCCAACGCAGGGTATTTCAATAAAAGGGCACATAAAATAGTTGAGAATTCGCAGAAATGAAAGACAAAGGAATGAAAAAGGAGTATAACTTCAACAATGAACAAGCATACAAACATACATATGCGCAGAAGCAGCAAGGAAAGAGGTAACAATCGGCGATCCATTGTATATTTCTTTCATGCATAACCAAACCATAATTAGGACAGCGCAATTCAAGTGTCAATGGTGGTGTTGGTGGTAAGCGCTTCAAAAGTTACGACGAGCACGTAGGTACGTAGGTTCGAATCCCAACAGAATTTATTTTAAATTGAATATGTCACCAACCAAAAATTGAAACATTGTTCTACAAAAACAACAACAACATAAGCATGGCAACATTTTGTTGTTGGTAGAAAAGCCGAGCTGTGCCGAAAGAAACGAACAAGCGATTGCCTATTGTCACCGCTTCGCTTGCTGCTCGAACATCTTCGCAGACAAGGTTGCGTAGATTCATATTGAGTAAGGTTGCGCAACCTGAATCTATCGCAACCTTTTCCGAACTCGTATAAGAAGTGTAACTTCAAAAATTCTCCAAATTTAAACAGCCATATGTAAGTGCTGCAAATCGCTTAAGGAGACGGCGCTTTTATTCAAGCACAGTGAGTTTATCCATATGCCTTGAGTTTGCTCATACCCATTGAGTTTGCTCATAGGCGTAACTCAACGCCCTTGCTCTTTTGTGTTTTTGTTTTCATTCAACACGATCATTGAATGAGCGAACGCCTGAGTAGAGCTGTTTCAACACGAGCGTGAATAAACTCAGCAAGCAAACGAATTTACCGAAATTGAGCTGAATTTAGCTCAGAAGCGAAAACATTCACGAATGCCATTTTGAGCGCTTGATAGTTCGGGTATTGACAGTGCATGAACATTTTTGCGCTCAACGGAAGCCGTTCTCTGCCGTGAAGGTAGATCAACACGCACCACCTCTTCGTCCATTTTAAAGATTCTGTGAAGCTAATACGGCTGTGTAAGCTGACGTTGAACAGCACCATGAGCTCCGTCAAGATTGGGAAGTATCTCTCCAAGCCGTTCGATACCAAACGGGGTTTCACACAAGGCGACTCCTTATTGTGTGACTTTGTTGTTGATGATGGAGAGGCATCTGATGTTGATAATGAGCTTGAGGTTAAAGAAGAATTACTTGAACATGAAAATACTGATGAAGATAGATGTGATGAAATCTTTAAACAAGGACACTATAACTCAATTCCTACCAACAATTTGTGCCATTTACTAGCCGAAAAATAACATTATATCGAGTGTAAAATTGGCGATATACCAGAGCACGGCATTGGAACAAGTTTACCAGCAACAATCTCAGACCAGTAGAACCTGCTTGTCGATTTCTTCCGGATTCGGTTACTATTTTTCGTGATATGATGTCTACCAAAATAGTTTATATAATAATACGTGATACGAATCGGAGAGCAGGAGAAGTAATCCAGGTCTGGAATAAAGCTAATCTAACATGTAAGTCAAAAGCTTGACAACCGACAGACGAAACGGAAATGTATGCTTAGTTCGGATTATTATTATTTTCCGGCGTGTTTCATTGTAACAATATACAAGCAAAGGAAATATTGCATTAGTGGCATTTTAATATTTTTAATTTAAAAATGTCATTGGATCGATTTAAAATATTACTAAGATTTTTTGGTATGCACGTATGATGTTAAGTAAATTCGCACCCAGGGCCGGACCGAGATAATTGATCGCCCTTGTAATATCGCTGTACTCTTAACTTACTTACATATGAATATACATTAGTCATTGTAAATGCATATATTATAAGTTGAATTAAAATAAAATTGAATGTCAGTAAACGACAACGTTGAAGTTTTCGGTGGTGTTGTCTTACCACTGTCTGGTGAAACACTTCAAGTGAACATAATATATTGATATCTGGTTAGGTAATCTGGCTGTTTCATCCAAGATGAACCAATCACGACTGTACATCAAAACCCAATTAGAGAAGAATAAGATAGGTGTTTTATTACGTTGCGAAAATAGCAGAAAAACCCAACGACATTTATTCGTTCAATCTCAGATGAATATTAAAATACATTTTATACATTTATAATGGCCATACCTCGGACGTTGTCATTACGATGATGCCATATCACACCAATAAAGCAAATTCGTAACAGTCCTATGGAAAAAACTTAAGTTTTTCAAAAATTATTGGCGACTACGACTAGTTATAACTTTATTTATCTTCTATGTCTACCGGTAGAATACATACTTATCTTTTGTACTGGCCAGTGTAAAATGTTCGTTGCCGTTCGAATTGCCACGGAACGCACCAAATTATCACTGCTGGGACGAAGTTCTATTATACGGCCTATTGCCCATTGAGGTGGTGGAAAATTCTCACATGTAATCAGCACTAATTGGCCCAATCGCACTCGCTCTGATTCTCTTCGCCACTTCTTGCGTTCCTGCATTGTTGCCAAATACTCATTTTGCCATCTGACCCAAAACGCCTAGATAATAGTCTGTCACTTTCTCCATTGTTTAATGCCTTTAGCCAATGAATTTTCTTAAATGGCGAACGGAAATGGAAGAACTAGTGGTTCTCCTATTAAAAAATGTCCAGGCGTCAAAACTTGAAGGTCAGATGGATGAAGGTCCCACTAAAATGCTGAAATACCTCCTTTTTGTACCATACCTCCGTTGCCTTGCGTATCTCTTTAGCTGCTCTCACAAACCCTGTACCATTATCACTGTATATTCTTTCACAGCGACCACGACAAGCTATAAGACGTTCATAACAAGCAATGAAATCTATTGTTGTTAAGTCTGTCACTACGTTTAGATGAATTGCTCTAGTTTTGAGACATACAAAAACCATAATCCACACTTTTTGTTTTCTGTTGATTACCATCCCCGCCAATCATTTTGATTTCTATCGGTCCTGCATAATCTACTCCTGTGTGTAGAAAAGGCTTACCTGCTCCGAATCGATCTGCCATCATTTGGACATCTGTGCGACGATTGTGTCGCACACAAATAACACATCTGTGCAGGTATTTTCTTAGTGAACTACGAAGGCGCGGAATCCAGTAATTCTGCATCATGATTTGAATGCCGCCGTGTTTCGTTTCGTTATGCTCATGATCTATTATTAACCACGCTAATCTGGACCCATATGGAACTATCACTGGGTGTTTCCCTCTGAATATGAATTTTTCAATCGGCTATGCACACTGTGGCCATTTATCTGAAGTAAGTGATAACCAGGGTGGGCCGTGCAGCCATAACCTTTCATGTATAATCTCTGAAGACTTCATACCGCGGCTTAATAAATCGGTAGGATTATCTTTGGTGTTGACTTATCTCCATTTCTTCACATCGGTATTTGTCTGTATTGATGATACGCGATTTGCCATAAACGTCTTGATGTTGCGTGGTATCTTTTTTATCCAATAAAGAACCCCCACTGTGAATCTGTCCACAATGTTTAGTAAACTTCTGTATATTCCAATACTCTTATTACATAAACAAGTAGTGTCTGCCGCAGCTAATTTAAGACGGGGCACCGTAATTGTTTTCATTTGTGCAACACGTGTTTTTGATACAAGTAATGTAACTTTTACCTGCCCATCTTCTAGCACTTTTTGAATGTTGATCACAGCACCATAAGCCGTCGTTGATGCATCGGAAACCCCGTGTATTTCAATCCTTCCATCTATATCTGTAGCGACCCATCTGTCAAGAACAAAATTTTCAAGATTTACAATGTCTTGCCAATAGTTTTTAAACCCTATCCAATCCAATCCAATCTGATGCACCATAAGTCTTGTATAAAATTTTGCCTAAGATAGTTACTGGATCATAAAGTTGAGCAACACAGGCTAATATTTTTCTTTTAGTGATGACACTTTCTATCTCAAGAGTCTTTACTGCGAAGGTTAATTGATCTTGTTTAACCTTCTATTTTAACCCCAACACTTATGCTTTATCTTCATCGGAAAATATGAATGATCCTTCTTCTTTTCCCAAGTTCATTTCCTCCATAAGTTTTTTCGAATTCGAATTGCATCGCGTCACTTTCATTCCTAGCTCCAGTGGCACAATCATCCATATATAAATCATTCTCAATTACTTTGAACTTTTCACCAAGCATTTGCATTTCATTGAGAGAAATGCCTCCATCTGGACGGCAGCTGGCATCAAAAACTACCCTGAATTTCTTTGTGACACAATGATGTGGTATGTGATCCACCAGTTCTCCAGCTTTTGCAGCCCTTGACACCGTTTCCATATGTCCTGACGTCTCATATTCCCGCATAAAGTCTATATATTGTTTCTTTATTTCGGGATCTCTACTTAATCTTTTCTCCAATAACATAAATCGTCGCAATGCTATTTTTCTTGAAGTTCCAATATCACCAATATTTGCCCTCAATGAAATTGAAACAACGAATCTACCGTTCGCATCTCTTGAATATGTTTCGACAAATATCTTTTCAACTTTTTCTTCTTCTTCAGTGCTTTTAGAAAACGAACCTACTGTATCAAGTTGCCAGAATCGCCTGATTAACTCACCCAATTCTTCAACGCTTGTGCAATAAAAGTAAGACATCGAATTCTCCTCTGTTTCGATACTGCCGTGTATCTCATGGGCTCCACAAACTACCATACCTAAATGAGTCTCAAGATAAACAGCTCCTTCATAATCATGTGAATGCACCGTGATCAAAATCTTTGCAAAAGTTTTTACGGTTTCAACGTACAATCAGGTAACATTGGTTGCCAATTGTTTTCTTTTGGTAGAATCCAAAATTCTTCCTCAATGTACCTGTGGCAGTGTAGTACGCGAACACACCTATCAGCCAAGGGCATCACCATCAATTCGATGGTTTGGCAGCACTCATTAATTTATGTATCTGCATCGCAGTTAACAGAACTGTCATTCTTCTTTTTTTCTTTTACGCATATCCAATTAGAACACGCCACTTTCCGAATAAAAAGTATTACCATAGTCAGAAGTTGAAGCACGTTTTTTAATCAAACCAAAGAAGATCCATACTGATCCCGACGAAGCGGCAGAACATACTGGCTACCCCCACAAGTGACACATCTTTCGAAAATAAAAATATGCTCAACGACGAGCAAGAGACACCGGCTCCAGAGCAACAGGCACCAATGCGGGTGGACACGCTGGACCATGGGAAAGTTAAGCTCCCAGATTTCGTTGAGGAACATACCGACCTATGGTTCTGGCAAGTCGAGGCGGCATTTGAAGCGGCAGGTATCGTGTCCGACAAAAAATGATACTATACCATAATTGGACAACTGCCTACGCGCGTTATGTACAAACTAGCTGATTTCCGTACCAATCCACCAGTACGCAACGAAATGTACGAAAACCTCAAGGCTCGAATCATTAACGAATTTGCCGATAGCACACAAACCAAACTAACAAAACTCCTCAGCGACTTATCACTCGGTGACCGCAAACCGTCACAGTTGTTAGCCGAAATGCGGACAAGGGCCGCAGCTACACCGGTTACAGACGAGCTCCTAAAGCAGTTATGACTCCGGAATCTGCCTGAACAAATACGCGCAATTCTATCCGCAGATGAGCACATAACATTGGTCAACGCAGCAACGATGGCCGATCGTATCATCCGCCTTTTCATAAAAAACGTTTACGACAATCAACATTTCCTCATCGACACCGGAGCAGATATATCGGTGATCCCAGCAACCGCAACCAACAACACTCATAAACCGACGATTACCCAGTCAATTTACGCGGCGAATGGAACGCCAATACAAACATTCGGACAGAAAACTCTAAAACTAAATTTCGGCCTCCGTCGCCCATTTTTTTTTTCCAATATCTTTTTATTTATTGAATCTGCTTTTTGTTTTAAAAGCCTAACAATAAGTTATAAAATGTTAAATCTATTTAAAAACCAAGCACGCTCCAGCAAGTGATTGAGCTGTTTTGGTGATACATTGCTCCTTAGTACGCGGGCATATCTCTTTTTTTAAGGCGTGTTTGATTGCAGGAATGTACCAAAGCATTAGCCAAAGGGTTTGGGTGATCACGGAGTTTAGATATATATTTAATTCTACTGTCTTCTACTTCTTTCCTTACCATAGAAATACCGAGGTCTTTATGGATATTTTCATTACGCATGTACCATGGCGAACACGTGATTGATCTAAGCATTTTTGATTGGAACCTTTGTATTATGTCTATATTAGTTGCACAGGTCGTACCCCACAGTTGACTGCCATACATCCAAATCGGCTTTGTGACCGCTTTATATAAAAGCACTTTGTTGTCTAGGCTAAGTTTGGAGTTTTTATTTAAAAGCCAATTTAAATTTGCAGCTCTAATCTTCATACATGTTATTTTACTAGAGATGTGTTTTCTCCACGTGAGCCTTCTATCTAGGTGAATACCAAGATATGTTACTTCGTTCGCTTGGGGTACTAATATATTGCTTATTTTTACTGCCGGGCACATCTTTGGTCTTAGCGAAAATGTAATGTGCTTACACTTCTGTTCATTCACGTTTATACGCCAGTTCGCTAGCCATTCTTCGACAGAACTTAAATGCTTCGCTAATATTCGTGATGCTAAAATGTGGCATTTGTTACGGCTCACTATAGCTGTGTCATCCGCAAAAGTTGAAGTTAATACATTATTAGCTGTTGGAAGATCTGCTGTATATATGATGTATAGTGTTGGGCCTAACACACTGCCCTGGGGTACACCAGCCCTTATCTGTCATTCATCAGATATGAAATTTCCCACTTTTACCATAAATCGTCTATTTTTTAAGTAAGACTCTAATGTTTTATACAGTTCTAAAGGTAGAATTTTTTTAATCTTGTATAAAAGACATTCGTGCCACACCTTATCAAACGCCTGAGCTACATCTAAAAATATTGCTGAACAGTACTCCCTGTGCTCAAATGCTTTCCTTATCTCGTTAGTAATTCTATTTACTTGCTCTATTGAGCCATGTTTCGCACGAAAACCGAACTGATGCATTGGTATTGTATTATTTTCATGGAGAAAAGGAGTCATCTTTGATAGTAATACTTTTTCAAATACTTTTGAAAGACAGGGTAGAAGACTGATTGGTCTGTATGAAGACGGCTGTGTTAAGTCTTTCCCAGGTTTATCTATCAAGATAATCTGCGACTTTTTCCATGAAATTGGATAGTATCCGAAACTAAGAATTGCATTGAAGAGCAAAGAGAGCACCTCTACAGCAATAATTGGTAACTCAATTAGCATTTTTGGGGAAATATTATCATATCCCGGCGCCTTTTTTGGATTAAGTTCTTTGATAATACCAATAATTTCAGAAGGTGAGGTCTTAAGAGACTCGAGCGACTCTTTAGCTGTGTTGGGTAAGATTGACAGCTTGAAGTTATTCTTTGGCAAATTGGGTTGAAATACCTTTTCTAGGTGATTTGCAAAACAATTAGCCTTTTCCTCGTCACTTCGAGCCCAATTTCCACCCAAGTCTCGTATTGGCATGTTGGAGTCAGTTGGTGGCTTCATGGACTTTTGGGCTTTCCAAAGGGAGTTTTGCTTGTTTGAATTTGGACACAGCTTCTTTATGTACATTTCGGTGTTCAATTCTTCCTCACGTTTGAGCGCTTTTTTTAATTTACGTACCGCAGCTTTCAATTGAAGCTGAGTGGAGGGGGAGCGATTTATCTGCCATTCACGTCTTGCACGCCTTTTTTCATTTACAAGCGTTTCTATTTCTCTATTAGAGATTTTTCTGAGACCAAGCGGATTATATCTTTTGTTTGGTGTTGCTAAGACAGCTGCGCTGGTTATTATATCATTAACTTCTCTTATACTTTCGTCGATATCACTTCCTGTATTTATTTTGTACTCAATATTAATGTGGCTACTGACGTATTTTTTATATTTTAGCCAATTCGTTCTATAAGAAGTTAAACCCACTTTTGGATTAACGAATATGGGTTGTTCAAATAACTTTATTAATACAGGAGAATGGTCAGAAGATAGATCAGTACATGTATCAGCTGTTATGTGCGATTTATCTATGTTTTTGATTACAGCAAAATCAATTAAATCTGGTATTTTCTTACGATCACTAGGCCAATATGTCGGCTTACCAGGAGATATTATTTCAAGGTTATTGTGCCTATTTATAACAGTTTGATACAGCTGTCGTCCTTTAGGATTAATAAGACGTGAGCCCCAGTACGTGTGTTTTGCGTTGTAATCTCCACCTGCTAGAAATCTTTGACCTAGTGTTCCAAAAAAGTCTTTAAATTCGATTTCTGTAATTTTAAAACGAGGTGGACAGTATATAGCCGTAAGGTTTAGGTCACAACCCCGATTTTTTAGTGGTATTGTTGTAGCTTGTAACTGTGGTGTAGCATGAGATTCTAGAGCATAGTGGTTTAAACGATTTCTAATCAACACTGCCGTACCACCATGCGCTTTTCCATCCGGATGATTTGTAACATATAGTCTAAATCCCGGTATATTGAAATTATTTTTATTTGTTAGATGAGTTTCTGAAATAAGCATTACATCTATATTCTTTTCAGACAGAAATCTAATAATCTCTAATTTATGTTGGTTAACACCGTTAGCATTCCATATACAGATATTTAGTAAGCTCATTTTTTACTTAATAAATTTTGCAGCATTTGATTTTGTGATTTTATTAAATCTTGGATCATGTTTTGCATAGTAGACATAAATTGTGTCATACACTGTGTAAGATTTATAATCATAGTTTCAATACCTCCATTTGGAGGATTTTGCGGCAGTTGCATTTGCACAGTGTTGCCTTTCACCACATTTGCATAGCTTCCTTGCATATTATTATTGTTAGAAGAAATAGGATTTGAACTTTTTTCTAAGGTTGCTATAATTTCATTACGGGGTGTTTGTAACATTTGGTTGCGACGTGCTTGAATGCCCTGTGACAACTTCGATTTCAAATCTTTATATACAGGACAACCCCTGTAGTTATCAGTGTGATTTCCTCCACAGTTGCTACATTTTTTATTTAATTCTTCTTTCTTAAGGGTGCATTTAGAAGTGGGATGTAAATCACCACATACCACACAAACACTGCGTTGAGTGCAGTATGATTTAGTATGCCCATATTCTTGGCAGTTAGTACATTGTACCGGGCCGTTCTTTTATGTGGTTTTTCCACAGTTACTCTACGATGCAGCAAATATTTTAAATTATATATTGGATGTGTTTCATTTTTTTTAAGTTGATTTGAGTTCGGCATCAACTCAATTTTAAACATTAGCTGAGGTACTTTGTTTCTGTTAAATATATTTACAACTGTTTTAATTCCAAAACCACATTCTTCCAATGCTTCTTTGACTTCACTAGAGTCTACGGCAGACTCTATACCCTTGATTACAACAACTAGGCCCTTAGAGCTCTTCAGTTGATACGAATAATAATTTTTGTTTTTATTTGACAAAAATTTAACTATTTCCATGAAATTTTTTCAGTGTACGACTGAATTTTTGTTTCGTCTATATTGCCTTTTTTCAAAGGCACTATATGAAAATTGTTAGTGCCAACAAATTTCGCAACAAGGGTATTACTGCTACGTTCGCGCAAATATATTGGAGGTAGTTTGGCATTAACGACTGTGGTGGTACCCTTCGCATCGTCGTCTGAACCATTGCTTAGTATGGCAAATCTGTTGCCATTTAAAACTTCCGTTTTATTTTTATTTGGTGTGCCGCTTTGAAATTTTTTTGGATTGACCGCTGCCTTTGAAGGACTTAATTTCCTTTTTATATTGACGTAGCGGTCAAGGCCTGTTTGTATAGACGGGCCTTTTTTTATTACGTTCTCACCTTGCGTTGTAATTTTCTTCGCTGCCTGTGCGCTTGCTGGTACCTGCAGACTGGTTGCTGACAGTGCATTTGTTGTTGCCCGATTGTTGTTTTCTGCTGCTTCCGCTGACTGCGTTCTTTGCTGCGTTCCCTTTTCTGCTGATCGTCGCGATGACTCATCATCGCCGTTACCCTTTTTATTGCCAGTAGTTGTTGTTGTTGTTGGGTCGACAAAGCTGAAGTAGGCATTAAGGGAATGCCTACGGCTTTGCTGGTGAGGCTGCGAAGCACTCATTATTGTTTTTATTATTATTATTTTTTTGTTTTGTTTTTATCTATTTATTTCGTGCACTGTTTGCTTATGTTTATAAATAATAATTTGTGAGCACTTATTTTTTGTTGATTGTTTGTTTTTATTTTATTACTATTAATTGGTTACTTTTTTTCACAATTTGAATACACGTCGCCCATTTGAATGGATATTTTGCATAGCCGACGTAAAATCGCCAATTATCGGCGCGGATTTCCTAACGCACTACGACCTGCTAGTAGACTTAAAAAACAAATCGATAAAACGACGAGATTACATACATACGGTATAACGCGACCTACAGCTACCACTGGCATTAAACTTGTTATTGGTACAAAAAAATACACAGAATTACTCTCAGAATTTAAGGAACTATTCGCACCGTCACATAATAAACGCATTGCCAAAACTACAACGTTCCACCACATCGTCACGGGCGGTCCACCAGTGAACGCAAAACCACATCGCCTCACACCCGAAAAACTAAAATCCGCCAAAGCGGAATTCCAATACCTGATGGCAAAGGGTATTTGCCAGCCGTCCAAAAGTCAATGGGCTTCGCCACTTCATATGGCCCCTAAAAAGGACAATACCTGGAGACCGTGCGGGGTTTATAGGGCACTAAACGCCGTCACCGAAAAGGACAGGTACCCCATTCCAAATATCCAGACATTTCATCAAGTATTTGCCGGCAAAAGCATATTTTCAACTATCGACCTAGAAAGGGCGTACCACCAGACACCCATGCATCCCGATGATTTCGAAAAAACGGCCATAACAACTCCGTTCGGCTTATTCGAATTTCGATACACGACATTTGGGTTATGCAACGCGGGCCAAACATTTCAACTACACATCGACAGTAAAGCAAAACGGCTTAACCGTTAACGGCAATAAATGTGTTTTTGGTCAGTCAAACGTGAGGTATCTCGGTCATTTGGTCACACCCAACGGTATTTTGCCACTGCCAGAAAAAGTAGAGGCAATAAACGCTTACACGGAACCAACCATCGCAAAGGACCTACGACGTTTCATAGCAATTATCAACTTCTACCGAAGATTTATACCCGGCGCTTCACATACTCAAGATATCCTGCAAGCGCTTATTCCGGGGAACATCAAAAACGACAAACGCAAAATTCAGTGGACCGAAGAGTCGCGAAAAGTATTCAACGATTTTAAACTAAAATTAGCCAATGCAACCCTGCTCGCGCATCCACAAGAAAACGCACAACTCACACTATCAGTCGATGCATCAGACAACTGTATCGGAGGCGTGCTGCACCAAATAAAAAACGACGAGGCGCAGCACCTAGGATTTTTTTTCCGCAAGTTAACAACATCTTAACGTAATTGGAGTACATACTCAAGAGAGCTTTTCGCCGTATATAAAAGCGTTAAATACTTCGCCGACCAACTCGAAGGCAGATGTTGCTCGATCTACACCGACCACAAACCAATCATTTTCGCTTTTAAACAGAAACCCGAAAAGGCAGAGCCACGGCACCTCCGATACTTGCATTCCGTCAATTACGCCAATTTACGACTGATATACGTTACGGACGGTGAACTGAAATCCATTCTTCAAGGGAACAACCGCTACAGCATAATTTTGACTAGATGCCCGTGCTCAATTCAGCACAACAGATATATTGCCATATCTCAAACAACAAATGCAAACCTTACATTCCGAAGTCACGTCGCAAAACAATTTTTAACGCTACACACGACATTGCACATCCTGGTATTCGAGCGACTACCCGACTCATCAAACAAAGATTCGTCTGGCCCAACATTCACCAGGACGTTGCAACCTGGGCAAGGCAGTGCATACCATGCCAAAAATCGAAAATTCAGCGGCATAATAAGGCCACACCCGGACGGTACGATACCACAGAGTCACGTTTCGACCATATAAACATCGACATAGTCGGCCCACTACCGCTTTCAAACGGTTACCGATACCTACCAACGATCGTCGACAGATTTACGCGATGGCAGCACCTATCAAGAACATAACGGCTGAAACTGTCGCCACCACACTCATAGAAACATGGATCCCGCGATTTGGTGTACCTTCTAAAATTACAACGGACCAGGAGCGACAATTTGAATGTCAAGTTTTTAAGCAGCTCAACGAAAGATTAGGTATACGTCACCTCCGCACAACCGCATATCATGCCCAAGCCAACGGTTTAGTAGAGTGTTTTCATCGTACACTAAAAGCAGCACTAAAATGTAAAGATCGGCGAAACTGGGCAAACGAGTTACCGCTCATCATGCTTGGACTTCGATCAATATTTAAAGACGACATAAAGGCAACACCGGCGGAATTAGTTTACGGAAAAAGCTTGCGACTACCAGCAGAATTTTTTACCGAACCGAAGCCGTACCAAAACGAAGCAGAGTTTGTTCAAGAATTCAGACATGCAATGGAATCGATACGACCGACGCAAACGGCACACCACACAAAAATAAAACCATTTATACAAAAGGAACTTCATCAATGTACGCAAGTCTTCGTGCGAAACGACGCAATTGGACCACCACTGCAGCAGCCGTACGACGGACCATTCGCAATAATAAAACGTCATCCGAAATATTTCACGCTGGACATCCGAAACAAAATTAGAAAAATTTCAATCGACAGGCTGAAAGCGGCATTTACCGACAACAACAACATTATCGACGAGAACGCAGGGCCTACTCCAGCTGAAATCAGCGAGCCTCAAGTAAAAACCACAACTCGCCTGGGAAGAAAAGTTCGATTCCCTAAACGTCTGTGTCTGTAAGCACACATAGATTGAAAGGGGGGCTGGTTGTGGCAGTGTAGTACGCGAACACACCTGTGGCAGTGTAGTATGTGAACACACCTATCAGCCAAGTGCAGCACCATCAATTCGATGGTTTGGCAGCACTCATTAATTTATGTATCTGCATCGCAGTTAACAGAACTATCATTCTTCTTTTTTTCTTTTACGCATATCCAGTTAGAACACGCCTCTTTCCGAATAAAAAATATTACCATAGTCAGAAGTTGAAGCACGTTTTTTAATCAAACCAAAGAAGATCCATATACCCATTTGATTGAAACCACGGTCTTATCTTCAGAACTGTACGTCGACTAACTCCAAAATATTTCCGCTCTATACCTACCATCTTGCGTGATGTTTGTAAAACGGCAACTGATATTTTTCAGCAAGACTTGCGACTATAAAGGGTGGTTGTGCCCCACAGTCTAGCAGTGCTCGTACTGGTCCGAAAATCTGATCATTTGCTTCCAGTCTTATACAGTGAATCAATAAAGTTTAGGTAACAATTTAGAGCAGAAATCGTTGAAACAACTAATTTCAACAAAAGTTTTGAAAACACCGTTATGTACTTTCTAACAACTGCATTATGCTCAACATTACTGAGTGATTGTTGTGTCGTTATCTGTCTTGTGGCGCCACTTAGAAGCCGTGAATAAAGAAAGCAGCAGCAAAATCGATTATTTTACGAGAAAACTCGATTTTCGAGTAGAATCGGAATCGGGCTTACCATTCCTACTGGCACATATAATAACCTCCGCAGAATAACCACCACAAAAAAAAAAATTTTTCCATGTAATTTATATGGAAAACAGAAAATTTGAAAGAGGCACCTCTTAATGTTAATATTAAGAGCTCATCTTTTGAGTGACTTTTTTTTACACATTTCGAAAGTTTTGAGCCTGTTTTTCAGTTTAGAAAAAAAGGTTGCCTCAAAATGGCACACCCTAATACATATATTATTTCTTTGGCACATTTGTATGTATGTTTACGCAAGCAAATACGAGCCACATACATATGTACAAACATTCATAAAGGAATAACAAGTGCCGCACGCAGGGATAATGGGATGCCCAACTTATTCCAGTGTGAGAGCGCCTCAAAATAAGTGTTTTTTATAACATTTTTCATTGTGGCCACATCGAACAAAATAAGAATTTTTGGGCATTTAAATTAAAACGCCCAATGTTTATTACGACTGCAAATTATTATATATTGGACTTTTAATATATGGCGAAACCACTTAAATCTTTTTTTACGATTTTATGATATATTAAAACAACTGACTTTCGATCTTTCAATACTTAATAAGGTGAATTAAGCCTGTTAGTTGTCAAATAAAGAATGTTTTTAATCATTTGTAATAGAAAATTATTTCTATTATGCATCAAATTACAAAACGTTTCATGATATATGTTTAAATTTCGCATTTTCTTTGATTTTCATTGTTTTAAATTTTTATTAACGATCTTGACGGCGGCAACAAATTTCTCCATTCACATATATTTTTCGTATAATTTCAATCTGGCCGTTCCAGTCATTCCAATTGCAAAACGTCAAAACCTACCCAATCCAATCAACTGTCAAAGTTCGGTAGGTGAGCGGCTCTCACATTTCCAGTGACAGGAGAGTTGGGCATCCCATTATTCCTGGCCGCACGCATCTTTTCGCCTCTCCATTGTCACGGGCAACTGTCTGTCGAAGCCCTGACGCGACGACAAAGCGTTACAACATTGTGCCAAAAAAAAAATAAACGAATGGCCGCCGAAAGCAAACACCATTACATCTTTCCGAGTATGTCTTTGCCAACAAGCGTCTTTTCGCGACGGTGGCAAAAGCTAGAAATCATAAATTGAACAACTTTCTGATGTTTCTTCACAGTGAGAAAAGTGGCAACATAGCTGTTGTCGATTTATAATATTTGTCAGTTCTAAAATATTTTTCAGTGGCTGGCAAAAATGCACGCTCATACATATATGTATGTACATACATATTTACACAAGTTTGTTGGTAAAGCTGTTAGAGCGGCAAGGGAAGCGGTGACACTCGGCGATCGTTCGCTTATTTTTTCGGCATAGCTCGGATTTTATACCAACAACACAATGTTGTGATGCTTTGTCGCCGCGTCGGTCCGTCGACACATTGACTCTTTGACAAAACGTGAGCTTCGCCATTGGTTGTATGTGTCATCGGAAATTTCGCATGAAGCATTGAGTGTACATATTTACATACATACATACATACATACATACTTGTATGTTGCATGTAAACAAATTTGCAAACATTATGCGTATGGTCTGTCATATTTGTTTACATACACACATAATTATATATGAACACATGTGCGACCGCTAGATCTTTTAAGATGATATCAAAACTTTTAATGTAAATGCATAAATTTAAAACTAATTACCTTAAAATTATATTAATTATTTGGGTAATAATACAAAATATACTCTATTATATATTTTTAATGATTTTCTGGAATCATCATGAAATACATATGTATGTAGGTAAATTTTAATATACATACTTATATGCTAAGTATATGCTTTGATACCAAATATATACCGATCGATCGTATGTATATACATGTTTGTAAATTATATGCCGAGTCAGTTGCGCATAGAAAATAAACGAATCTGTATGCGTACATTTCTTTACATTGAGATTAGCATTATATTTCTCATTTAACACCGAAAATGCTCAATTTTGCTATTTTCGAATCCCGTGCTGCAAAAATCTGGTGAAACACGCTTAAAATTTGTCTGTGGTGAAACTCCCTAATCTCTGCCGAGTACCCCTGCGAAAAGTTACGATATCTAAAACGTGAACCTTCTCTATGATACTAAATACAGGGAACGTACATATATCATAGAGAAGGTGTTTGATAATATATTATACATAAATTCACAAATATGTATGTTTGTATGTAGATATGCTATATATGTAGGAGTGGAACCTGTGGGTCAAAGGTCCACACGTAGCGGACGTGCCTTTTAAATGCACCTCTGACCAAAAACTACACGAACATATGCTCAATTCGAACAACACTCGAACTGTATAGTCGGGCATAGTAGCAAGAATCATTCTTGGGACAGTAGGAAAGAAGTAGTCAGAAGTGGCAGACAAGCCGCTGCCTGACAATTGAAGTTATAATAAGTTGTGAAAAATGTGAACTTAATAAACCAAAAACTAAATGTAAAGTTATAATAAGTTAAGTGAGTTTAATAAAATATTAAATTAATAAATTTTATAATCCAAAAACTACATATGTATATGCATATGATATGCTATCATAATATTTTAAAGAACTTAATATATTACAATAACATTTTTACATTTCATTTTAATTTTCATACGCATCTATATTTTAGTAAGTACAATTCAAATTCAAATCGTGATATTATCGTTTATCAGTAATATAATGTGCGCGCACTGCTCTACATGTATGTACATACATATCTAGTGTTGAGTGATGTGGATGTGTTTTTTGAGCTCTTGGATAATTCGTGAAATAATCCTAATTTTTCATAGTGAAATCACACTTAATTTGGCTTGGGACTTACCGAAATTCCGGACGATCTAAGTGGATACAAAACCTAAAGAAATTGATAAGTACAATTAAATTTAAATAAAAAATTATTTCCAAATACCTGCCCCTTCGTGGCAAATTTCCAAATTTTTTAGTTATACTTTATATTATTTCCCCTACAACAGAATCAAACGTGCTCTTATTTTTTTAATTTGTCGCTTTGTTTTGATCAATCAGCTGTTCTCCGTTTTCGCTTTTTCGTTTTTTTCTCCTTTTCGTTTCGCTTTTGGTTTAGGCATTGCCAACCATTTATAACTTAAATTAGGGTTTAGCAGCAGAGATTGAACGTACTCATTGACAGGTGTACCCAACTATTTTCTCACTGAGGTATGGCCTCTGAGAATAGTATGGAGCGTACACCAAAGAATCCTTTTCGGAGGAATTCTAAAATTCTGAGAACGCCCCCTAACGGCCGAAACGGGGAATCCACCGCTACTGGATCAACACTTAGTGACGAAACTGTTGCCCGGGCAAGCAAAAGTGAAGAGAAATCACTAAATAATGAATCGTCCAACTACTTTAAATAGCTGGGACGCAAAATAAAAGAGTTGGAAAATATGATGGCTGGTCAAAGGCACGTAAACCAGGCTATGCGCGATTTATTGAGTACCATAATGAGCTTATATAACAAAGCCGAGAAACCGGAGAAGAAAATTATGGCTGAAAAAGCAACACAGCTTTCTCATATTTCTAAAGATTTGAATACCCCAAAGCGGTTGCGAGAAGCATCGGGAGAACTACCTCCCACAAAAAAGCCAAAAAAGGCTACTGAAAATGTGCAACAAATGACCAGTGAGATCAAGAAAGTAATAGATATTACGGGTCAACATAACGCATGCGAAAAATGGGTGGATGAAGTTAAAAATAGAAAGCCGATTCAAAAGAAAATAAGAGCGAAACCGGACGCCATCATAATAACGAAAAAGGAAGGTGCATCGTATGCTGATATTTTCCGGAAGATAAAAAGCGACAGCGGTCTTGAATAGTTGGGATCAAACGTGTCATATATACGAAAAACGTTGAAAGGAGACCTGCTGATTGAGCTGAATCATTCCAAACCGTCTTAGAGGGAGCGGTGGGTGAAAGGGCGCTGATACAGCCAAAAACTCATAGCGTTACAATAGTGTGTAAGGATTCAGATGAAATTACTACTCCTGAAGAAATCTGCGAGGCACTAAAAAAAAGTGTGGAATCCAAAACCTGGAAAAATCAAGCGTAAAAAGTATGAGAAAAACCCGCAGTGGCACACAGATAGCGCTTGTATGCCCACGTGCTCAGGATGCTAAACCTGCATTAAAACTGGGCAAAGTTAAGATAGGGTGATCGATCTGTCGCCTTCGAGAGTACTCGCCTATTCCCAGATGCTATAAGTGTTTCCCCCTGGGTCACTTGGCGCGTAACTGCTGCAGTTTGATAGACAGATCTTCTCAATGCACACGTTGTGGGACCGCGGGTCATTTAGCAAAGGTATGCACCAACGTTCCGAGCTGCATGCTCTGCAAAGGGGAACACTCAGTATTGAGCATGACTTGTCCCAAGTACCTAGAAATGAAGAAGTCTCTATGAAAATGAGGATATTACAGTTAAATTTAAATCATTGCGCAGCAGCATAGGATTTGCTAGATCAGACAGTTACAGAAGAGAACATTGATATCGCCATACTAAGTGAGCAATACTCCCAGCGTCCGGAAAGCACATGGATTGCAGACAAATCCGGCAAGGCAGAAATATGGTCCTGCAAAGGACAGTGTTTTAAGACCAGTTTCCGAGAAGCTCATAACTGTTTCACATGGGCGAGTATAGGAGGGATATATTTTGTAAGTTGCTATGCTCCTCCCAGCGCATCAATTACAGAATTTGAAGATTTCCTCTTAAAACTGTCGCCTAATCCAAGAATTCATAAGTCAAACGAATTTAACAATAATAAACAGTGGAACGCAAAACACATACCAAAAAGGAAACAAAGGATCCATAATTGACATTATGTTCTCAAATGATTCACTCAGCAGGCACATTAAGTGGACAGTGTCAAATATATACACAAATAGTGATCATATGGCGATTATAGCTCAAATTTCGTACACCACAGAGCCTGAACTCCTCAGCAGATACACTTCCCGAAAGCGTAGCTGGACGCAACAGATGACGACACCGCCCATCTGGTATCGACTGTGCGAAAGGAACTGGTCGCAGCATGCGACGCCACAATGCGTAGAACAACTCATCACAACAAGCGGCGCCCGGTATATTGGTGGAATGAGGAAATTTCCACTCTGAGAAAGCTTTGTCACTCAGCTAGACGGCGTCTGCAGCGTAACCGCAATGAAACGAATGAAAATCGACTAAGAGATGAATTTAAAAGCCACAAGAAGCTTCTGAAGTCTGCAATTACCCGTAGCAAAAATCATGTTTCGAAAAGCTCTGTGAAAAAGCAAACATTGACCCTTGGGGAACTGCTTACAAAATCTGTATGTCAACATTTAAAAGTAAGCACCAACAACCTAAAGATACATATTTTATGGAAAAAGTCGTCGAAACACTATTCCCGAAACACGATCAGATTTCCTATGCCAAGCGGCGAAACGAAGCTGCAGAGTCACCCCCACTAATCACAGAAGAGAAGCTCCTGGCCATAGTAAAGAAAATAAAAAACAACAAAGCACCTGGATTAGATGGCATACCTAATAGAGTCCTGAAGGCATCTATAAGCTCAAAACCTCAACTATTTCTTAAAATGTACAACGCTTGTATAAAGGAAGAGGTGTTCCCCCACTCGTAGAAAGTACAGCGTTTGGTTCTGCTCCCAAAACCAAAGAAACCACATGAAAAACCTTCATCGTACCGACCTTGTGTATGCTCGACACAATGGGTAATGTGTACGAAAGTATAATACGAAACTTTTGGAGTTAGTAATCCAGAAAGCCGGCGGATTATCAGAGAGACAATACGTCTTTATAAAAAAGAGATCCACTATTGACGCACTACGAGAAGTCATCGATACCGTGAAATGTGCTGTAAGTGGAAAAAGATGGAAGGGTGGCACGAAAAAGTACTGCGCGCTGATTACCCTGGATGTCAAGAATGCGTTCAACACGGCAAAATGGGCACATATAATCAAAGCCCTGGGAAAAATTCGCGCC
Organism: Bactrocera neohumeralis; assembly: GCF_024586455.1. Classification (NCBI taxonomy): domain Eukaryota; kingdom Metazoa; phylum Arthropoda; class Insecta; order Diptera; family Tephritidae; genus Bactrocera; species Bactrocera neohumeralis. The sequence continues at coordinate 34,468,515 of NC_065919.1, read as the reverse complement.
CCGGCATACCTCATAAACGTTATAATAAGTTATTTTAAAAATAGAAGGCTGATTTATGATACGAACGAAGGAGCCAAGAGCTACTCCATCTCAAGTGGAGTACCCCAAGGGTCAGTGTTAGGCCCGCTGTTATGGAAGCTCATGTATGACGGGGTGCAAAGGAGGCAACAACCAAAAGATGTGAAACTAATAGCATATGCAGACGATCTCATAGTGGTAGCAGTGGCAAAACAATTAGTCGACCTAAGAAGCAAATGCAATGAGTGCGTAAATGATCTCCAGCACTGGTTCTCTTCGGTGAGTCTGGAATTGGCGGAGCAAAAAACTGAAGTTTTACTCATAAGAACCAAAAAGGTACAAGAACAAATAGAGGTCACTATAGGGGAGTGCGAGGTTACTTCACAGCCGCAGCTGAAGTATTTGGGAGTAATATTGGATTCCAAATTAAAATTTAAGGAACACCTGGAGTATTCTTCTAGTAAAGCAACCAAAATTTATAATGCTCCATCAAGGATGATGACCAATACATGCTGTGTGTGTTCCAGCCGGCGATTCTTAATAGCGAAAGCAATGAGTTCCGTAATACTATATGCAGCATCAGTATGGATACAGGCAATGAATATAAAAGCGTATGCTAAACAAATAATTGCAGTGCATGGGCTCTCTGCAATTCGAGTAATAAGTGCTTTCCGGACTATATAAACCGACGCTGCTGAAGTATTATCCAGTATGCGACCCATTGACATCCAGGGAGAAGAACTCGAGCGGTTATATCATCTATCAGCGTCTAAAACAGTAGCGGCAAGATCAGAGAAGAGAAACAAAAGCACTAAAATGTGGCAGGAGCGGTGGAATTCCTCACCCAAAGGGCGCTGGACCCATCGACTCATACCGGACATCCACACGTGGATACACAGACGACATGGGGACCTAGACTTTTATCTGACCCAAATACTTAGTGGACACGGGTGCTTTAGAAGCTATCTATTCAAATTCCACCATGACATTAGTCCGTACTGTCCGGCGTGTACAGAGTATATAAGAATCGATTCTTAATCGACTTTGACTACTGAAGATCGATTCCGAAAAATCGATTATTTTAAAAGAAAACTCGATTTTCGAGTAGAATCGGAATCGGGCTTACCATCCCTACTGGCAGCCATCGCGTGCACATATAATAACCTCCGCAGAATAACCACCACAAAAAAAATTTTTTTCCATGTAATTTATATGGAAAACAGAAAATTTGAAAGAGGCACCTCTTAATGTTAATATTAAGAGCTCATCTTTTGAGTGACTTTTTTTTACACATTTCGAAAGTTTTGAGCCTGTTTTTCAGTTGAAAAAAAAAGGTTGCCTCAAAATGGCACACCCTAATACATATATTATTTCTTTGGCACATTTGTATGTATGTTTACGGAAACAAATACGAGCCACATACATATGTACAAACATTCATAAGGGAATAACAAGTGCCGCCCGCATCTTTTCGCATCTCCATTGTCACGGGCAACTGTCTGTCGAAGCCCTGACGCGACGACAAAGCGTTACAACATTGTGCCAAAAAAAAAATAAACGAATGGCCGCCGAAAGCAAACACCATTACATCTTTCCGAGTATGTCTTTGCCAACAAGCGTCTTTTCGCGACGGTGGCAAAAGCTAGAAATCATAAATTGAACAACTTTCTGATGTTTCTTCACAGTGAGAAAAGTGGCAACATAGCTGTTGTCGATTTATAATATTTGTCAGTTCTAAAATATTTTTCAGTGGCTGGCAAAAATGCACGCTCATACATATATGTATGTACATACATATTTACACAAGTTTGTTGGTAAAGCTGTTAGAGCGGCAAGGGAAGCGGTGACACTCGGCGATCGTTCGCTTATTTTTTCGGCATAGCTCGGATTTTATACCAACAACACAATGTTGTGATGCTTTGTCGCCGCGTCGGTCCGTCGACACATTGACTCTTTGACAAAACGTGAGCTTCGCCATTGGTTGTATGTGTCATCGGAAATTTCGCATGAAGCATTGAGTGTACATATTTACATACATACATACATACATACATACTTGTATGTTGCATGTAGACAAATTTGCAAACATTATGCGTATGGTCTGTCATATTTGCTTACACATACACATAATTATATATGAACACATGTGCGACCGCTAGATCTTTTAAGATGATATCAAAACTTTTAATGTAAATGCATAAATTTAAAACTAATTACCTTAAAATTATATTAATTATTTGGGTAATAATACAAAATATACTCTATTATATATTTTTAATGATTTTCTGGAATCATCATGAAATACATATGTATGTAGGTAAATTTTAATATACATACTTATATACTAAGTATATGCTTTGATACCAAATATATACCGATCGTATGTATATACATGTATGTAAATTATATGCCGAGTCAGTTGCGCATAGAAAATAAAGGAATCTGTATGCGTACATTTATTTACATTGAGATTAGCAGTTATGATATACACTTCACCATCACATAAAATATTAATATAAACATACATATATATATTTACATACATACATACATGTACACTTAAACATACTTACGTCGTTAAAATAAACTAAGTTCTTCTGTTGTTTTCCACTTAATTGTGGGTAACGTATTTTTCATAAGAGGCATCGAACTCTTTAATTTTATCATTTGTTTATAAAATAGTCGAAATTGCATTGACACTATTTGTAACCAAATTCTAAAGAATTTTAAGTGCATTTCCGCTTTGCTGCAAGTATGTTTTTACGATCGACATTCTTAAGAGGCGTTGCACTTATTGATTTTGCTGATAAGAATTCTTTAGAATTTTAATCGTATTTTGCTTTCTGTCTTTACTAGTGATTTCGTATTTAAGATTAAGAATTTTTGTAAACTAAGTCAGTCATATTCAATAAAGCAAGAACTACATGTTCTTGAGAGAAATATTTTAAATAATGTTTTAATTGGCGACGAGGATGGGATACGCGGAAAAGTATCTTTGAAGAATCAAGGACTTTTTTTATTTCAATAAATTAACGCGTACCAAAGAAAATTTAAAACTCCTTAAAGAATTAAGGCAGTGAAGCATACTATCCTTAAAGAATTAAGGTAGTGAAAAACAAAAATCTTAGTGAACAAACCAACAATTAACAAAAAAAAAAAATCCTGTATAAAGTGAGTTATTTGTACGAAATTCCTACAAGAAGAAGACAACATTTACGAAAAAAATCAGGCATAAAGTGAGTTATTTGTACGAAATTCCTACAAGAAGACAACATTTACGAAAAAATCCGGCATAAAGTGAGTTATTTGGACGAAATTCCTACAAGAAAACAACATTTACGAAAAATCCGGCATAAAGTGAGTTATTTGGACGAAATTCCTACAAGAAGAAGACAACATTTACGAAAAAATCCGGCATAAAGTGAGTTATTTGCATATATGTATTACATATTTACAAAGTAATATTTAAAAATATATATATATATATATTAAGATTATTAAGCGAAATTGCAAGTGTTACATATATATATTCATTTTATTTTTAATCATGACTCAAGTACCTTTTGTTACCCTTGACCCTATCAAATACCTCAAAACATTACCTGAATTTAACGGACAACGACATGACCTTTACAACTTTACTACTCTTATAGATAGAATACACCCCTTACTAACGCAATATGACCAAATGTCCCAACTTCTCTTCTCTGATATAATAAAAAGTGGGTTACAAGGTAGAGCTAGGGAAATAATAGAAATAAATTTTCATGTACAGTCGTGGGCGGACATTAAGAATGTCCTTATAAATAATTTTGGAGAAAAATTGAGCGTAGAAGAACTTTATGATAATATGTGAGCAGTAGTATTCAGAACAAACACGACAGAATTCTACAATGAAATAAAAGATAAGCTACGGAGATTAAATAATAAAACCAATTTAATAATAGGAGAAGATACTGGCACATCCGAAATAGCCAGAAATAACATGAAATCAGCGCTTAACATTTTTAAAGGAAAAATTCCCGAGCCAATGAAGACTATATTGACTTGTAGAAATCCAAACACGCTGGAGGAAGCAATGGAAATTCTTTTCCAGGCTACGCATATAATGGCAACAAGACCAAACAAATTGAAGATGAGCCACGAAATAGAAATTTTAATAAACAAAACTACAAAAATGATAACTACAAAAATGATTTAATTCTAATTCACAAAGACCAAATTCAAATTTTCAATACAGACATAATTTTAATTCTAATAATCATAATAGACAAAATATCCAATATAGGCCTAACAATAACTCAAACTAACAAAGAAATCCTTATAGTTCTTATAATACACCCAATATAGTAAGTCACCAGCAAAATAATCAACCAGAACCTATGGACGTAAATATGTTCCAAAACGTCAAAAAACAACCAACATATGAAAATTTTCAATTTCCAGCCTCACGAGAAAATTACCACATATAACAATAAAATCTAAATTAGGCTACTTAAAATTTTTAATTGATACAGGAGCTTCACATTCAATTATTAACCCAGGCATATGCCACCCGAAATGGAATATACCAACGAATGATGTAACTATTAAAACTCTACAACATATAATAAAAATAAATAAAATGGTTCGTATTCCTCTTTTTGAAGAACTAGGTAGTAAGGAAGTATCAATTGAATTTTTGATTTGTAACTTCCATGATTTTTACGATGGATTGATAGGAAATAATATTTTAAAACCATTAGGAGCAATAATAAATTTAAACGACGACGTAATCATTATAGGTGAAAATAAAATACCTTTAATATATGGAGATCAACAAGTGGAACATCATTTTGGAAAACCAGGAATATATCAAGTTGAATTACCAGTAGATTGCAAAGAAGGATTAGTGTACAAAAACCAAGAATTTTCAAACGATAAAAGTCTAGAAATATTAGAAGGCATATATGAAGCAGATAACTTTAAAGTTAACGCTACAATAAATTTTAGTGGAGACACCCCAAAAATAATAAAATTTTCGCCTTTTAAAATTGAAAACGCTAATACAAAAAATTGTTGCATATATAATATAGGAGAGGAAACCAACAAACTTCCAATTTCGGAACAAATAAGAGTTGAACACCTCAATAACGAAGAAAAAGAAAAAATATTACAATTAATAAACAAATTTAAAAATATATTTTATTCAGAAAATAGCGATTTAACTTTTACCAATGCAATAGAGCATGATATAAGGACTGCGAATAACATTCCAATTAATACAAAAACGTATCGATACCCATACATTCATAAGGAAGAAGTGGGTAGACAAATTAAAGAAATGTTGAATGCCGGGATAATCAGACCCAGCCATTCACCATATTCAGCTCCAGTATGGAGATTGGTGGTTGACTATCGTAAGCTAAACGAAGTCACCATTGATGATAAATATCCTATTCCTAACATCGATGAAATTTTGGAGAAATTGGGAAGGTGTCAATATTTTACGACCCTTGATCTTGCTAAAGGCTTCCATCAGATTGAAATAAATGAAAAAGATATTCCAAAAACCGCATTTAGCGTAGAAGGCGGCCACTACGAGTTCCTTCGTATGCCGTTCGGACTAAAAACAGCACCAGCCACTTTCCAAAGGCTGATGAATAATGTCCTAGGTGATTTTATTAATAAAATTTGTCTCGTATACCTCGATGACATAATAATATTCTCAACCTCACTTCAGGAACATTTGGAATCTATAACAAAAGTATTTAATCGTTTGAAAGAAGTAAATTTAAAGATCCAGTTAGATAAAAGAGAATTTTTGAAAAGAGAAACTAGTTTTTTAGGGCATATAGTAACTGAATCAGGAATAAAACCAAATCCAGATAAAATTTTATGCCTACAAAAATTTCCATTACCAACAACCCAAAAACAAATTAAGCAATTTGTTAATAAAGGTTAAGCGTTTTGCTTCACTTATTCCTTACCTCGGGTGGGGGGCAATAAATGATAGCTAACGGCTCCTTTATTTGAAATATTTCCTTTTAATTCCTCTTTTACCCCTTACCACTGGTGGGGGGAAGTAAAAGTTGTAAATAAAAGGAATGTTTTCGATTGAGATTTTCTTTCAAATCTGATCTTTATTTCGTATTTTTCTTGCTTATATACAATTTGTAAAACTATCTTATCTATCTAAATATATGCGTATGTGTGTATGTATTGCAGCATATTGTTTATTGCTGCTTGACATGGGGTTGTTTTGATACATATGTGTGTGTATGATAATCTTATCTCTTCTCTAAATTTATGACATGTGTCCCTATGCATTTTTGTTTTTATTGCATGCGCATTGCATGTAAATGCATTATGTATGTACATATATATGTTTATTAATATATAAATAGATATTTGTATTCAGTAGAATTTCGGCTTTGCTGATAAATAAGCATGTTCAATGATATTTGAACATATTGCCGAGGGAAAGAAATGATTATTAGTGGACTGTATAACTTATTACAATAGCTACAATATTTCTTATCTTATTTGTAAATAATATAAAATCGTGTAAATATAAATATATTAATTATTCCGCCTTTTTTGAAGTAATGATCCTGTTCAATTTTGAACATTCTCTTGGGCGGCAAAAGTGACTGCAGCTTGTAGTCGTCGCCTGGTTTTCAATCGATAGTAAATGAAGATTTCTGCTATCACGCCGATTATAAAGAATAACAATGCGTACTGAATTACCATGTTCATTTTTGAACATTCTCCTGGGCGACAAAAGTGACTTCCAACCGCAGATTGTAATCGACGTTTCGTTTGTTAACGCAAGCTGCCATGGTATTAGTAACTCCCAAATGGTTGTTACTACATCCGCTTTTCCAACTGGATCTATTTCGGCTATTTCGATAGTTTTACTTACGTCTTTTTTATTATGGTCATGTAAAAGGATTTCTTTATCGCGTTGCTTATCTTTCTCCACTTCAGGTTTCTTTGATGCATCGTCCTTTGTATCAATAGTTTGTTTGTCGTCTCTCGTCTTAGAAGTTGTGTCTCGTATCTTCTTGTCTTCATCTTTTTTTGTTGTATCCACACGTCTTTTGGCGACACTTCGACTGGTATCCGACGATGATGACATTGTTACGTAGCCATAACAACGTGTTCCCGGAGTTCGGGAGTTGGTGACCACCTTGGCTCCGATAACTTTGCCATATTTAGAAAATATAGTTTTCAGATCACTGGCTCTCGTTAATGAAGATAACCCCGATACCAAAAGATTACGTGAAGGTTTTGTCTGCTTTCCTTTGGACGACAATTTTGTAGATGTATTCACTTTGTCATCCTTCTGCGAAGTCTTGTTTGAAGATGATTTTTGTTCACTAATGTCTTTATCCTTTTTGTCGCCGGACTTCTCATCTTTTCTCTTTGATTTATCGTCATCGGGCTTGCTGCATTGGCGTTCGTCCTTAATGCTGCTGGATCCACCCTTGGATGTTCTTGTGTCCTTCAAAGCTGCAACCGTTTTTGTACTCTTTGGCGCTGAATTCCTGCCGGTATTATCACCTTCTGCATCGGTGCATTTTTCCTTTATGTATTTTTGTGAAGTAGTAAAATCTTCCTTCTGTGTTTTAGCATCATCTTCCAAAATATGATCAGCTACTTCAGTTTCGTCTTCAAACGATTTAACCTGGACTTCATTTTCCCACATTTTTCCAAAATGTGAGCCTGCCGGAAGAGATATGAGATTGTAAGATTCCTCAGTTTTTGAAGGTTTATGTAATTCTTCAAAGAATTCTTCTTCAAATTCATTTTCTTTTTTATCTTCCTCTATTATTTCTGTTGTTTTTTCCTCAACAGAAGATAGAGGGAGTGATCGAACTGTTATTAGTTTTTCGTCTTCAATATTTTGCACTGCATTAATTAGTTTCGTCGCAATTGTAGATAATTTTGGTATGATGAACAGAATTGGCTGATTGTCGTACTTTTTCTTAAGTTGACTCCATGCAGCTTCATAATTTTTCGACGAAATTTGAAAATGCTGTATTACTCGTGCAGCTTCGCCTTTTAAGCATTGACGAAGACGCAGCATTTTTTCTATGTTCGGCATCTGCTCGTTGTCATGTACCATAACTTGAAACACGTTGTAAAAATTGGCCCATTCCTTAATATCGCCATAAAATGTTGGAATTTTTATTATTTTTCTTTCTTCAAAGTTAGGGCGAAAAGAAATTTTAGGCTCTTCTTTTTTTAATTTCCTTTTTAAATTCTGAAGATCTTCGTAATATTCGTCACATATTTTTTCGAATATGTCTTCAATTTCAACATTAAAATCTAATTTGCTTTTTAGATTTTGGATGTCATTGAATAAGCAGTCTAAGCCTTTTATTTGATCGTTGTCAATCGTTAGTTCCATGCTTAGATCTTCCATTTTTCTTCTGAGGTTTTCAATTTTCCTCATGAATATGGAAGTTTTTTGATCTGGATTAGTGCATCGTATTTGAACTGTTTCAATTTGCCGATCAAATTCGACTAGAGGCTTATCTTTTAAAATGCTCATCTTTAATGCATTGATTGCCTCTTCGATTTTAATCATAGTGTTATTGTATTCATTCTTCTTGAAGTAATCTTCTTCTCCTATGCCATCTGCCATTAACTTTTCGTGGTTGGTATCGAATTCTTTTTGGTACTTTTCAAGAATTTTAATGTTTTCTTCAATTTTTGCTTTCTTTAATGCCTTTCCTGAAATAGTGTTGGATGTGGACAACACTTTTTCGGCTAAATCTGCCTGGGCATCCAGAATTTTCTTTCTGTTTATACCCATTTCGAGAATTTTTTCGCAAAACTTCTCCTATTTATTGATGAACTGCTTGCTTTTCTCCAAAGAAATCGTTGGAGGTATTTGATTTGGTCGCCTAGTTGACCTTGCTGTGCCTCGACTCACAGCCGCTGAATATTTTTTGGATAGCAGTTAGATCACTGCGTTTAGTCTCTGCTAAAACGGCTTATGCGATCGGTTTTAATGCGGGAATATACACCCGTCTTACATATATTTGTATTTTGTCAATATGCGGGAATATACACCCGTCTTACAATTATTATTTTTATTTTGTCAATATGCGGGAATATACACCCGTCTTACAATTTAATTTTGCCTGTATTTGTATTAATAACAGGGCTTCTTTAATTTTGGCTGAGCTCTTTTTTTTTTTTTTTTAGGCTCGATTGGACCAAATATATATTAATAAAGGTTCTAATATGCGGGAATATACACCCGTCTTACAATTATTTTTTTATGTTGCCTGTATTTTAAACAGGGCTTTTTTGTATGTTGCCTGTTTTTTAAATACAGGACTTTTTAATTTTGGCCGAGCTCTTCATCCGGCTCGAAGGACCAAATATATGTTAATAAAGGTTAAGCGTTTTGCTTCACTTATTCCTTACCTCGGGTGGGGGGCAATAAGTGATAGCTAACGGCTCCTTTATTTGAAATATTTCCTTTTAATTCTTCTTTTACCCCTTACCACTGGTGGGGAAGTAAAATTTGTAAATAAAAGGAATGTTTTCGATTGAGATTTTCTTTCAAATCTGATCTTTATTTCGTATTTTTCTTGCTTATATACAATTTGTAAAACTATCTTATCTATCTAAATATATGCGTATGTGTGTATATTATATGTATTGCAGCATATTGTTTATTGCTGCTTGACATGGGGTTGTTTTGATACATATGTGTGTGTATGATAATCTTATCTCTTCTCTAAATTTATGACATGTGTCCCTATGCATTTTTGTTTTTATTGCATGCGCATTGCATGTAAATGCATTATGTATGTACATATATATGTTTATTAATATATAAATAGATATTTGTATTCAGTAGAATTTCGGCTTTGCTGATAAATAAGCATGTTCAATGATATTTGAACACAATTCTTAGGTCTCGCAGGATATTACCTCAAATTTATTAAAGACTACTCTAAAATTGCACGACCAATCACAAAATATTTAAAGAAAGACGCTAAAATCGATGTTAAGGATCCTGATGTGCCTGTCTTGGCATATTCAGACTTCAATAAAAAGTTTGTTTTGCAAACGGATGCAAGCAACTTTGCAGTAGGAGCAGTGCTGTCCCAAGATGGACACCCTATTTGTTTTGTTAGTAGAACACTTAATGATCATGAGCAAAACTATAGTTCTATAGAAAAAGAATTATTAGCAATCGTATGGGCTACTCAACAATTGAGACCATATTTGTTCGGCAGACGGTTTCTGATAGAAACGGATCATAGACCCTTAACGTGGCTATTTTCTATTAAAGAGCCGAATTCTAAATTGGTCCGATGGAGACTTCGTTTACAAGAATATGATTATGAAATAAAATATAAAAAAGGAGTTTTAAACGGTAATGCAGATGCCTTATCAAGAGTTGAAATAAATATTAATGAAGAAACCCAAAATATTGAAATGGATGAAACTGCCGAGATGACTCAGAATGAAAATATCATTTTAGAAACTAATTTCCCAATAAATTTCTATCGACGGCAAATAATTTTTAATAAAACTGTATCGGGATCACTAAAAATAAAAAACGAAAATTTTTTTATAATTAAAAGGAAAACAATAACTGCAAAAATATTCGACGAACAAACACTTATCACCATAATAAAAAACCATTTTAATCCTAATAAGACCAATGCCATATTAATTACAGAAGAATCTTTATTTAATAGTTTCAATGAAACAGTCAAGAAATATTTTAACGAAAATAGGCAATTCAAAATCATTAGATGTAAAAAGTTATTAGAAGATATCACAGATGAAAATCAGTTAACAGAAAAAATTGAAAAAGAACACAAACGAAATAATCACAGAGGAATAAATGAAAACTTTGCGGAATTGAAAACAATAATCTATCACCCCCAACTAAGAATACGAATAACCCAATAAATAAATAACTGCGATATTTGTAACAAGGAAAAATACGACAGGCACCCAATCAAAGAAGAATATAAAATAACTGAAACTCCTGAGAAACCTGGAGAAATTATTCACGTAGATGTTTTTTATGGTTTACAGAAAACACTATTTTTAACGTTTATCGACAAATTCTCGAAATTTGCACAGGCAATTAAAATTAAAAATAGATCTTGGATAGAATTTAAATTAGCCCTAACGCAGTATTTGTCAATAGTAGGAAATATAAAGAAATTGGTTGTAGATAATGAACTAGGTTTTAAAGCTCTACCTCTATTGGAATTTCTTAGAGAACAAGAAATTGAGATACATTACACGTCAAATAATAATCATACATCTAACTCAGATGTAGAGAGGTTACACAACACTATAAATGAACATATTAGAATTTTAAAACATGATCCTAATAAAGATACAGAAAATACAGAAGAAAAAATATATAAAATAATTATGTTTTATAACAATACAATCCATTCAAGTACAGGAAAGAAACCAATTAATTTTAGAAATGGAAATATAGACCCAAGCGAATATCAAATAATTAGAGAATTAATAATAAAGAATAAAGAAAAAACTATTAATAAACTCAACAAAACACGCGAAAATGTAGAAATTCAGACAGGCCCTGTTTATTTAAAGGATGAAAGAGGAGGTAAAAACCACTCTAAATTTCGAAAAATAACCGTCACCGGATTAGATAATGAACACGTTATAACAGATCGAGGACATAAATATTACAAATCACACATTAAAAGAAATAAAAAATTTCAAAATTTAAATAACGTAATACCTCAAAACTCCTAACATACCACCTTTTCAGATGATTTTTCTTATATTACTTTACGCATCAGTGCTACTCGACACAGGAGCACAATACCTAGAAGTTGAAGACTTGACAGACAACCACGGTTATATACCAATTAAACTGAAAGACACGGAAATTATCGAAAACTACTTAAGAGTAATACATATTATTAACACTACTCAATACTTTGAAACAGTAAATATTTTACAAGACAATATACATAAACTTTCGGACACATATACAAATGTTACTCCTCTATTAGGAAGCGTTAACAAAAGCATGGACAGATGTAGGACAATAATTAAAAACTTAATTCCTAATTTTAGACAGAAACGAGGACTAATAAACGCAATAGGGAAAGGACTGAAATTTGTAGTAGGGACAATGGATAGTGATGACGAAAAAGAAGTGATGGACAAAATTCAAACTCTAGAAAAAAGTAAGACTGAAACAATGACCGCCCTAAACGAAATGAATTATCTAGGGAGTTCCATAGAAAACAAAATATTGAATATCACAAACCATATTAACAAACAACAGAAAACTATTCAAAAATATATAAATAAGTTTAAAACCGAAATCCAAAACAAAATTCTCAATTTAGAAGACGAAACAAATTTCCTCGAAAATATTTTTCAGATTAATAACGACATCAACTTGTTAATAGACCACGTAAATGAAATAGGACATGTAATTTTTAATTCAAAACTAGAAATAATTCCATCAGACATATTGACAACTGAAGAATTCAATTTTATTAACCAAACAGAATCTTACCTACACACAAAGGTATCTGTTACATATAAAGAAAAGTTAGTAATTTTGACATTGAGCATCCCAAAATTTTTAAATGAAACATTCGCTGAAGTTCTATTTGAACCACTACCAAACACCCAAAATAAAACTGTAGTTTTAAACGAAAATACTGTCTTAATATGTAAAAATGAAATATATGAACCAAACACTTTAGAATATAAGAAATTAACAAAAATAAATGATAACTGCTTAACAAACATTGTAAAAAATTTAGAACCTAATTGTAATATGACTACAATGAAAAACCAAGAAGAAAAAGAAATTTATCCAGGCTTACTTATATTTAAGAATTACCATGATAAAATTATTACCAATTGTGAAAAACCACGAATATTTGAAAATTTAAAAACATTTTTGATAAAATATGAAAATTGCTTTGTAAAAACTAATTTAAAAATCTATGAAAATTATAAAATAAATGTAAAAGAAATGTTTATCCTAAACAAACTAGCATTAAGAGTTAAAGAAAATAATATATCACTCCCGAATTTAAATCTTAACGAAATACATTTTAATGAAACAATAAAGGCTGTAAAACATAACCTTTCTAGAAATGCTATAATAAACACTGGGAGTAATATAGGAATTCTAATGATTTTTATCTGTACTATTATTATAATCTGTATAAAAAACAATAACAGAACTTATGTAATCTCTTCGTCGGAGCCTCAGGCTAACGGTGGGGGAGTTATGATATCCACTTCACCATCACATAAAATATTAATATAAACATAGGTACATATGTAAGTTAACACAAATATAAGTACACTTACAATATATATATGGTCAGCGTCAGCACTACCTGTTGTGCAGCATAAGATGGAAGCGAATCACGCCACTTATAATTATTAAAGTTAGAATTAAGCATAAATATTGCAATTCGGTTAAGCTAACAGTTTGTAAAACTACTTGCCCGAATGCAGCTCCGTGAAAAATTATATTTTTTTGGTTTTCAATTAACCAAAAGATTAACTTGTATATATATTTACATACATACATACATGTACACTTAAACATACAATATTCATTGCTACAATGTAATTGTTAAAGTTCAATAACTTAAAAGTTGACACAACAAATATTTTATTTCAACATAACAACAATCATTGCAACAATGTTGTTGTTAAAGTTGAATAACATAAACAAACATCCGCTGCAACTCCCAAAAGTGATCGACATTATTGCTGATCAATAAATAATAATATCAACAACAATAATCAACTTCAATTCTGCTGACCATTCAACATCCGTTCGACATTATTGCTGATCAATAAATAATAATATCAACAACAATAATCAACTTCAATTCTGCTGACCATTCAACATCCGTTAAACTCTGCCGACGCCGCTCGTTGAACCACAGCTAGCTTAGGGTATTTTTAAGATTCTATGTATCAGTTTCTTTTAGAAATTATAAAGAAGAACTTAACTTATATGTTTACATACATACATACATGTACACTTAAACATACTTACGTCGTTAAAATAAACTAAGTTCTTTTGTTGTTTTCCACTTAATTGTGGGTAAGGTATTTTTCATAAGAGGCATCGAACTCTTTAATTTTATCATTTGTTTATAAAATAGTCGAAATTGCATTGACACTATTTGTAACCAAATTCTAAAGAATTTTAAGTGCATTTCCGCTTTGCTGCAAGTATGTTTTTACGATCGACATTCTTAAGAGGCGTTGCACTTATTGATTTTGCTGATAAGAATTCTTTAGAATTTTAATCGTATTTTGCTTTCTGTCTTTACTAGTGATTTCGTATTTAAGATTAAGAATTTTTGTAAACTAAGTCAGTCATATTCTTTGATTCAATAAAGCAAGAACTACATGTTCTTGAGAGAAATATTTTAAATAATGTTTTAATAACTACATATATATGCATATGATATGCTATCATAATATTTTAAAGAACTTAATATATTACAATAACATTTTTACATTTCATTTTAATTTTCATACGCATCTACATTTTAGTAAGTACAATTCAAATTCAAATCGTGATATTATCGTTTATCAGTAATATAATGTGCGCGCACTGCTCTACATGTATGTACACATATCTAGTGTTGAGTGATGTTAAATTTAAATAAAAAAAATTAATTCAAATACCTGGATACAAAACCTAAAGAAATTGTATTAAATTTAAATGGCAAATTTCCAAATTTTTATTTATACTTTTTATTATTTCCCCTACTAACAGCGAATCAAACGTGCTCTTATTTTTTTAATTTGTCGCTTTGTTTTGATCAATCAGCTGTTCTCCGTTTTCGCTTTTTCGTTTTTTTCTCCTTTTCGTTTCGCTTTTGGTTTAGGCATTGCCAACCATTTATAACTTAAATTAGGGTTTAGCAGCAGAGATTGAACGTACTCATTGACAGGTGTACCCAACTATTTTCTCACTGAGGTATGGCCTCTGAGAATAGTATGGAGCGTACACCAAAGAATCCTTTTCGGAGGAATTCTAAAATTCTGAGAACGTAATGCCGAAACGGGGAATCCACCGCTACTGGATCAACACTTAGTGACGAAACTGTTGCCCGGGCAAGCAAAAGTGAAGAGAAATCACTAAATAATGAATCGTCCAACTACCTTAAATAGCTGGGACGCAAAATAAAAGAGTTGGAAAATATGATGGCTGGTCAAAGGCACGTAAACCAGGCTATGCGCGATTTATTGAGTACCATAATGAGCTTATATAACAAAGCCGAGAAACCGGAGAAGAAAATTATGGCTGAAAAAGCAACACAGCTTTCTCATATTTCTAAAGATTTGAATACCCCAAAGCGGTTGCGAGAAGCATCGGGAGAACTACCTCCCACAAAAAAGCCAAAAAAGGCTACTGAAAATGTGCAACAAATGACCAGTGAGATCAAGAAAGTAATAGATATTACGGGTCAACATAACGCATGCGAAAAATGGGTGGATGTAGTTAAAAATAGAAAGCCGATTCAAAAGAAAATAAGAGCGAAACCGGACGCCATCATAATAACGAAAAAGGAAGGTGCATCGTATGCTGATATTTTCCGGAAGATAAAAAGCGACAGCGGTCTTGAATAGTTGGGATCAAACGTGTCATATATACAAAAAACGTTGAAAGGAGACCTGCTGATTGAGCTGAATCATTCCAAACCGTCTTAGAGGGAGCGGTGGGTGAAAGGGCGCTGATACAGCCAAAAACTCATAGCGTTACAATAGTGTGTAAGGATTCAGATGAAATTACTACTCCTGAAGAAATCTGCGAGGCACTAAAAAAAAGTGTGGAATCCAAAACCTGGAAAAATCAAGCGTAAAAAGTATGAGAAAAACCCGCAGTGGCACACAGATAGCGCTTGTATGCCCACGTGCTCAGGATGCTAAACCTGCATTAAAACTGGGCAAAGTTAAGATAGGGTGATCGATCTGTCGCCTTCGAGAGTACTCGCCTATTCCCAGATGCTATAAGTGTTTCCCCCTGGGTCACTTGGCGCGTAACTGCTGCAGTTTGATAGACAGATCTTCTCAATGCACACGTTGTGGGACCGCGGGTCATTTAGCAAAGGTATGCACCAACGTTCCGAGCTGCATGCTCTGCAAAGGGGAACACTCAGTATTGAGCATGACTTGTCCCAAGTACCTAGAAATGAAGAAGTCTCTAAGAAAATGAGGATATTACAGTTAAATTTAAATCATTGCGCAGCAGCACAGGATTTGCTAGATCAGACAGTTACAGAAGAGAACATTGATATCGCCATACTAAGTGAGCAATACTCCCAGCGTCCGGAAAGCACATGGATTGCAGACAAATCCGGCAAGGCAGAAATATGGTCCTGCAAAGGACAGCGTTTTAAGACCAGTTTCCGAGAAGCTCATAACTGTTTCACATGGGCGAGTATAGGAGGGATATATTTTGTAAATTGCTATGCTCCTCCCAGCGCATCAATTACAGAATTTGAAGATTTCCTCTTAAAACTGTCGCCTAATCCAAGAATTCATAAGTCAAACGAATTTAACAATAATAAACAGTGGAACGCAAAACACATACCAAAAAGGAAACAAAGGATCCATAATTGACATTATGTTCTCAAATGATTCACTCAGCAGGCACATTAAGTGGACAGTGTCAAATATATACACAAATAGTGATCATATGGCGATTATAGCTCAAATTTCGTACACCACAGAGCCTGAACTCCTCAGCAGATACACTTCCCGAAAGCGTAGCTGGACGCAACAGATGACGACACCGCCCATCTGGTATCGACTGTGCGAAAGGAACTGGTCGCAGCATGCGACGCCACAATGCGTAGAACAACTCATCACAACAAGCGGCGCCCGGTATATTGGTGGAATGAGGAAATTTCCACTCTGAGAAAGCTTTGTCACTCAGCTAGACGGCGTCTGCAGCGTAACCGCAATGAAACGAATGAAAATCTACTTAGAGAAGAATTTAAAAGCCACAAGAAGCTTCTGAAGTCTGCAATTACCCGTAGCAAAAATCATGTTTCGAAAAGCTCTGTGAAAAAGCAAACATTGACCCTTGGGGAACTGCTTACAAAATCTGTATGTCAACATTTAAAAGTAAGCACCAACAACCTAAAGATACATATTTTATGGAAAAAGTCGTCGAAACACTATTCCCGAAACACGATCAGATTTCCTATGCCAAGCGGCGAAACGAAGCTGCAGAGTCACCCCCACTAATCACAGAAGAGAAGCTCCTGGCCATAGTAAAGAAAATAAAAAACAACAAAGCACCTGGATTAGATGGCATACCTAATAGAGTCCTGAAGGCATCTATAAGCTCAAAACCTCAACTATTTCTTAAAATGTACAACGCTTGTATAAAGGAAGAGGTGTTCCCCCACTCGTAGAAAGTACAGCGTTTGGTTCTGCTCCCAAAACCAAAGAAACCACATGAAAAACCTTCATCGTACCGACCTTGTGTATGCTCGACACAATGGGTAATGTGTACGAAAGTATAATACGAAACTTTTGGAGTTAGTAATCCAGAAAGCCGGCGGATTATCAGAGAGACAATACGGCTTTATAAAAAAGAGATCCACTATTGACGCACTACGAGAAGTCATCGATACCGTGAAATGTGCTGTAAGTGGAAAAAGATGGAAGGGTGGCACGAAAAAGTACTGCGCGCTGATTACCCTGGATGTCAAGAATGCGTTCAACACGGCAAAATGGGCACATATAATCAAAGCCCTGGGAAAAATTCGCGCCCCGGCATACCTCATAAACGTTATAATAAGTTATTTTAAAAATAGAAGGCTGATTTATGATACGAACGAAGGAGCCAAGAGCTACTCCATCTCAAGTGGAGTACCCCAAGGGTCAGTGTTAGGCCCGCTGTTATGGAAGCTCATGTATGACGGGGTGCAAAGGAGGCAACAACCAAAAGATGTGAAACTAATAGCATATGCAGACGATCTCATAGTGGTAGCAGTGGCAAAACAATTAGTCGACCTAAGAAGCAAATGCAATGAGTGCGTAAATGATCTCCAGCACTGGTTCTCTTCGGTGAGTCTGGAATTGGCGGAGCAAAAACTGAAGTTTTACTCATAAGAACCAAAAAGGTACAAGAACAAATAGAGGTCACTATAGGGGAGTGCGAGGTTACTTCACAGCCGCAGCTGAAGTATTTGGGAGTAATATTGGATTCCAAATTAAAATTTAAGGAACACCTGGAGTATTCTTCTAGTAAAGCAACCAAAATTTATAATGCTCCATCAAGGATGATGACCAATACATGCTGTGTGCGTTCCAGCCGGCGATTCTTAATAGCGAAAGCAATGAGTTCCGTAATACTATATGCAGCATCAGTATGGATACAGGCAATGAATATAAAAGCGTATGCTAAACAAATAATTGCAGTGCATGGGCTCTCTGCAATTCGAGTAATAAGTGCTTTCCGGACTATATAAACCGACGCTGCTGAAGTATTATCCAGTATGCGACCCATTGACATCCAGGGAGAAGAACTCGAGCGATCATATCAGCTATCAGCGCCTAAAAAAGTAGCGGCAAGATCAGAGGAGAGAAACAAAAGCACTAAAATGTGGCAGGAGTGGTGGAATTCCTCACCCAAAGGGCGCTGGACCCATCGACTCATGCCGAACATCCACACGTGGATACACAGACGACATGGGGACCTAGACTTTTATCTGACCCAAATACTTAGTGGACACGGGTGCTTTAGAAGCTATCTTTTGAGATTCCACAATGACATTAGTCCGTACTGTCCGACGTGTACAGAGTATATAGAAGACTCTGAACATGTACTATTTCATTGCCCACGTTTCTCAAATACAAGGGAAAACTAAAAACCACACTCGGTGGTAGTTTTTCGGTCGAGAATCTAACGACACACATGTGTCAGTCGACAGATAAATGGAAAGCTGTTAGCGAAGCGTCAGCATTCATAATGACAAAACTAAGACATTTTCAACAGACAAGGCGTCCGTCAGTCCGCGTAGTAGAGGAGACATAAATGTGCTGTCCCTCCTACGAAGTAATACCTAATCGGTGGTTCCGTGGGAGAGTCTTGAGTTGGGAGTAGGTTAGATTTAGCGGATTAAAGTTCCGCACCTCGGCTTACGATGCTTCCCCCTACTATAAAAAATTTCCATTTCGTCGCTTGCAGTCTGTCTCGCTCTATGTGTTCAGCACTTCAATATGGCAGCCAAACAGTCGATGCCCAAATTTGTACATTTTCATTCATGAACGAGCATGCCTTTTCCTACAAGCCTCTTTTCGCGACGGTGGCAAAAGCTAGAAATCATGCATTGAACAACTTTCTGATGTTTCTTCACAGAAAGAAGTGAGAAAAGTGGCAACATAGCTGTTGCCGATTTATAATATTTGTCAATTCTAAAATATTTTTCCATGGCTGGCAAAAATCTGCGTTGATATAAATGCATGCTCATACATACATATATGTACACAAGTTTGTTGATAAAGATGTTAAAGGCTAGCCAGTCAAAAACGCTACTCCCTTCCTTCCTTTTCCTTCCTTATCGGCAAAATGTGTGCACAGTCAAAAACGTGGTAAAAACGCAGAAATCAGCCATCTTTGTTTGTTTACATTTGAACAATGTTGCCATTGCCCAATACTCATATATAGTTTTGAGCACATCTTTGTTTTCAATTACAATTTTTTACAATATAAAATACCAAAACTGAAAACAAACTATTAATAATAGTTCATATATTTATAAATAATAGCATTCGGCTCTGATTTTGAGTTATTTTATGAAAATTTCAAACATATTGAAACATATTGAACATATTGAATTATAAAAGTTGATAATTACTACAGTGTATCGATATTGGCAACCCTGCGTTGTGAGAGACCAATCAGCTGACACGTTTCCACTGCAAAAATCCAAATGTCGTGAATTCTCACGTCATCCCACATCAAAGAGAGAAGGGAGTAGCGTTTTTGACTGTGCAGTTACATTGCGCGAGTTATCATATCTTCCCCGACCCTTCTGCTGTACAACAAGTCGCACATTCCTGGAACAATGAAGCGACAGGCAAATACTAATTTTTCGTCTATGTGCTTATGCAAAAAACTCAGCGATCATTGGTGCCGCACATAGAAACCGCTATACGTAGACGACTGGCTGACGCCACGAGAGAAAAAATCAGAAGCAAGGCGGACAGTTTTTCGGCTGGCCAGCAGTCGGCAGTTGGTTGCGAACTAGCAAAGCGAACACTTGTATAAAATAAAAATAAAAAAAGAGTCTAAGTTGAATACCACGAAACTAATAAAAATAAAAAGAGTCTAAGTTGAATACCACGAAACTAATAAAAATAAAAAGAGTCTAAGTTGAATACCACGAAACTAAATAAGCGTTTCTTTTAAACATAACTGGCGCAGCCGCACACGAACTAGGGATTAAAACGCCCTTTACGCAGTCTGAAACTTTCTACTAGTAAGCCCAGGTAAGCGAACACGTGATGCAGTTTAAGTGTGTAAAGGAAAATAATTATTACCAACATATGTAAAACAAATGATTAATGTTTGGCGGCTATGACCCAGGCGACAATTCGTGTGTGCGGTGTAGTTCATAGTGCAATAGTCTATTTGTCCTCAACCAACAAATTCGCAGTGACCGAATATGTGCACATCAAACGCTGATAAGGCACCGGGATCACTAGCATTAAAATATAAAAAAAAAAACTCGCAGTGACCGAATATGTGCACATCAAACGCTGTTAAGGCACCGGGATCACTAGCAATAAAATAAAAAAAAAAAAAAAAAATTCGCAGTGACCGAATATGTGTACACCAATCGCTGATAAGACACCGGGATCACTTATGCGTAAAAACGAATTAAATCTCAACATAGTTAAACACTTAATTCATGCATTGTAAAACTGCTCAGTCCAGTAAAAAAAAAACATAAATAAATAAATCAATCAATGTTAAATGCCCACTCTCCTCTGTTCTCGTCTATGTGGAATTCACGAACGTCTTTATGTGTCGAAAACTGCTGACGCGACGGGGGAGGGGTAGAGTTGACGCTTGAAACCGTGCTGGGTTATTCTATTGAGCACACCAGCCGCCGCAAATTATGCCGCGTATTTAACCATGTACATGTACGCATGTACTTATATCGGGTGATTTTTTAAGAGCTTGATAACTTTTTAAAAAAAAAACGCATAAAATTTGCAAAATCTCATCGGTTCTTTATTTGAAACGTTAGATTGGTTCATGACATTTACTTTTTGAAGATAATTTCATTTAAATGTTGACCGCGGCTGCGTCTTAGGTGGTCCATTCGGAAAGTCCAATTTTGGGCAACTTTTTCGAGCATTTCGGCCGGAATAGCCCGAATTTCTTCGGAAATGTTGTCTTCCAAAGCTGGAATAGTTGCTGGCTTATTTCTGTAGACTTTAGACTTGACGTAGCCCCACAAAAAATAGTCTAAAGGCGTTAAATCGCATGATCTTGGTGGCCAACTTACGGGTCCATTTCTTGAGATGAATTGTTCTCCGAAGTTTTCCCTCAAAATGGCCATAGAATCGCGAGCTGTGTGGCATGTAGCGCCATCTTGTTGAAACCACATGAGTCAACATTTAAATGAAATTATCTTCAAAAAGTAAATGTCATGAACCAATCTAACGTTTCAAATAAAGAACCGATGAGATTTTGCAAATTTTATGCGTTTTTTTTAAAAAAAAAGTTATCAAGCTCTTAAAAAATCACCCGATATATAAAGTATTAAATATACACACACAAAACCTAAAACATTCCAATATTGCGTGTTCGCTAACCTACCCCTATACAAATAATTTTTTGAGAATTATTACTAAAACATGTATGTATATTACAGTTAAATTTGATGCTTACTTCAACACCACACTCACCAAAAGGAAAGGAGAACACACACATATATAAACATAATCTTAAGTCAACATTACATACAATTATTTTCACAATATTATTGAATCATTACACACATATACAAACTTATTATTAAGTCAACACTACATATATATACTATTATTATCACTAGATTAATAAGTCACATATCACACACATATATATTAACATAATTTTATACCAATACTACTACAAATTACACTATACTACACTACATTACACTACACTACACAGTACAGCATAATAATATTATTACCAATGTCAAAAACAAGCCGTACTAGTAACAAGATCAGGAGCAGACTAGGTTTAAGAAGCGGTGACAATCTTTCTGAGATAAGGACATTAGAAGAAGACGAACAGTTAGAGCAAGTGCGTCAGTCGGAACAACCAATCAATAACAACAATATGGATTCTGGCAATTCATCAGGTCTTCTAAGTCCCACACGCAGTAGCTCGTCTACCCTCATTAATACTAACCTTAACCCAACCGACATATTGGCCTTTGTCGAACAGCTCCCTAAATTCGAAGGCCCCCCTGATAACCTCGAAAAATTTATAACTAGCGTAGAAGAACTACTCTTATTGATTAAATCAGTGGATCAGACACCATATGGACAACTTCTCCTTAGGGCCGTCCGAAACAAAATTATAGGCAAAGCAGACGAGGCCTTAATTCTTTGTGACACACGGCTAAACTGGGACGATGTCAAAACAAACCTTAAACGCCTTTATAGCAGTAAGAAAACTGAAGCCATGTTACTTAGGGAAATCCAAACCCTCCCAGACGGGCTCACGATGAGAAAGTTATTCTTTACAATTATCAAATTGAGAAGTCAATTAACGACACTAGCTAAAGATATAGACCAGAATAGTTACGGCCTTGCAGCCAAACGTGCCCTATATGACGAAACGCATTTATCGTCGGGCTTAAAGACCCACTAAGGACAATAATCAGAACCCGAAACCCAGAGACAATAGAGAAAGCCTACGAATACGGACAGATTGAGCAAAGCTTCTTTTACCAGAACAGACAACAGGGAGATCGTAACCACGACAGATCGAAAGACCGAAACCACCCATATTTAAGAAGAAATCAGCAGGAACAAAAACAATCGAACAATAACAACAATAATAACAACAATAACCGTTATATTTCACACCAACAAACAAACACCCAACAACGAGGACAAACAGTTAGCAACCAAAACCCCTTCCGCAATAACGGAAAGTCAATTTCGTCAAACCAACAAAGCGGTAACGGTCCTTCTACAGGTGCTACTCTATGCAACATCAGTGATAATGGAAATTTTCCGCTAGGAGCCTCGGTAGACCAGTCGGGTACCTAAACAAAGAGACCCACGGAACATCCTTACCGTATATTCTCTTATCCACAAAGCTTATTGTTACAAACCCCCTCAAGTTCTTAATAGACACCGGGTCCACCTATTCATTTATAAACCCATCACTAATTACAAAAAATTATAGAAAGAAACTAGAGACAAATGTCAATATCCACACTGTATTGAATACGTTCCAAATCGAGGAATATACAGATACCATTACGTTTCAGCAATTTAAACAAACGATTAACTTCAAATTCCTTTTGTTTGATTTTCACCCACACTTTACTTTAATGGCCTTTTAGGCATGGACCTCCTATCCGCTTTGAACGTAAAAATAAACATTTCAGACTCTATTTTGGAAACCCCTGAAACTGCCATTCCAATTCTAACACGAGCAAACCCTGTAGACGTATTACATACCGTGCCACAAAATAGCAAAATAAGACTACCACTCCCGGTAAACCTTATGCAGGGAGATTTCATTTGCGAGACCACAAACTTTGACAACAAATTATCTATTTCGGGCGGGTTGTACACTGCAACTGCTGGTTTCGCATACTTCGAAGTCTGTAACAGTTCCGACCAAAATCAAACACTCTACTTGGAGGAACCGCTACCAGCAGAGGAATTCTCTTTTCACAATTACGGACAACTGCACTGCATGTTTGCAGCGTCAAACGCAAAACAAAAAATTAGCCAACAAGAACTAAACATTCGGACAGAACACTTAAACGATGAAGAAAACCAGAATTTGATCAAACTATGCAAATCTTTCAAAAAACTTTTTTACAACGAAGGGGACCAACTTACATTTTCCAATACCATTACGCATTCCATACCGACAGTAGACAATGTCCCGATACACACGAAGTCATACCGATACCCATTCATACACAAGGAGGAAGTTCGCAAGCAAATTTCTAAAATGCTTCAACAAAATATTATTAAAAACAGCCATTCACCTTGGAGTGCACTCGTTTGGGTTGTGCCAACAAAAGCCGACGCCATGGGTGAGAAAAAATGGCGCCTTGTAATAGATTTTCGTAAACTAAACGAAAAAACCATTTCCGATAAATATCCGATCCCAAACATAGCAGACATACTAGATAATATAGGAAAAACAAAATATTTCACAACAATAGACTTAGCAAGATTTCATCAAATCGAAATGAATGCACATGATGCAAGCAAAACGGCATTTACTGTTGAAAATGGACATTACGAATTCACAAAAATGCCTTTCGGGCTCAAAAATGCACCTGCAACATTTCAACGCGTTATGGACAACGTCCTAGGCGACCTAGTGGGAAACGTTTGTCTCGTTTATCTAGACGACATTATCATATTTTCGTCTTCGCTTCAGAAACATATTGGGGACATTAAATTAGTATTCACAAAATTACAAAACGCCAACTTAAAGATTCAACCGACTAAGTGTAACTTCCTGAGAAAGGAAATTGATTTTCTTGGACATATCGTTACCCAAGAGGGTGTTAAACCGAATCCAGACAAGATCCAGGCTATAAAAGATTTTCCCTGTCCAAGGACCACCAGGGAGATCAAGTCTTTTTTGGGCTTACTTGGGTACTATAGGAAATTCATAAGGGATTTCGCAAAAATAACTAAACCCATAACAAGGCAATTAAAAGGAAAAAAGTCTATAGTAATAGATGACGATTTCAAAAACGTATTCGAAACTTCGAAAACCCTTTTGTGCAACGACCCAATATTGGCATACCCCGACTTTACCAAAACGTTCACACTGACTACTGATGCAAGTAATTACGCTATAGGTTCAGTGCTGTCGCAAGGCCCAGATACAAATGACAGGCCAATATCGTTCGCTAGTAGAACGCTTTCGGACACAGAAATCAGGTACTCCACAATCGAAAAAGAGATGCTAGCTATCGTTTGGTCTGTGGAGCACTTCAGGCCATACCTTTTCGGCCGAAGATTCAGAATAGTTACAGACCACAAACCACTAATCTGGCTAGAAAACTTAAAGGCCAAAATCCCAAGTTACTTCGGTGGAAAACCACCCTGGCTGCCTACGACTATGAAGTAGTATATAAAAAAGGGTCACAAAATGTAGTCGCTGACGCACTCAGCCGAATAGAACCAAATCTAAACATTAACGAAGACCCACAGAGAATAAGGGTTGTCCAACAACCTTTAAACCATTTTAACAATCAAACGGTATTTTGCATTGGGACGTCTTCAATACGGATAACAACGCCATTTGCCTACAAAACAAGACGTGTAATCTCAGAACCTGTATATACCTTCGATTCTATCACCAACAAAACGTTCGCAATATTTGCACCCGACCATATTTTTCTAATCATAGAAGAATCTTACAACAATTATTTCCTGAAGGTGACCTATACAAGATTAGTCGATGTAAAACATTTCTACCGGAAGTCACGGACCCAGAAGACCAGAAAAACAAGATACGCACATATCATATTAACAATAAGCATAGGGGAATAGATGAAACCTTCAATCACCTGAGGAGGGATATTTATTTCCCATGCATGAAAAACATCATTACTCAAGTGATAAAAGACTGCAACATTTGCTTAACCCTCAAATACGACAGACATCCCCAAAAGCCATTCATGCAGACCCCGCTTGCCCCAGCAGGACCCTTAGAGGTTGTCCACATTGACATTTATTCTATTAATAATACCTGCAACCTCACCGTCATTGACAAATTTTCTAAATTCGCACAGGCGGACCCACTTAGTAACAGAAGCTCTGTGAAAGTTATTGAGGCCTTGTTTAAATTTATGAGCAACTTCGGTTTACCAAAAAAGCTAGTCATTGACCAGGGTGCGGAATTCTCCGGAAACCTGTTTAATGATTTTCTCGCTCAGTACAACATAATAGCACACACAACCTCATTCCAGCAGTCAACCGGGAATGCACCCGTTGAAAGACTTCATTCCACCATGACGGAGTTGTATAGAATAATTATGAATCGCAGAAAGGAACTACACCTAGAATGCGAACACTCTGAAATACTTACGGAAGTATTAACCACGTACAATAACGCAATACACGCTAGCACAACACATACCCCTTTCGAACTCTTCCATGGTAGAACACACATGTTTGAAAAGACTATTTCATACGACAACCATCACGATTATCTTAGAAAGCTTAACGAATTCAGAAGGGACCTTTTTCCTAAAATACAGCAACATTTAAACAACACTACCGAGAAAAGACTTACAAAATTAAACAAGGATAGGGAACCGCCAATCGCTGTTGAAAGTAATGACACAGTATTCAGAAAAGAAAACAGAAGGAGCAAAGTAACACCAAGGTTTTCACTACACAGTGCAGCAAAAGATAAAGGTATCACATTCTTAACCACCAAAGGTCAGAAACTCCATAAACAAAAAATTAGAAGAATCATTAGGAGGAATAGATATACCCAAACCCAAGACACGAACACTAATAACTAACAAACCTTTCACTCGCATTTCGATTTTAGTCAGTAAACTGGGACTAATCCCAAAAATTCATACACGTATTTGTTAAAAAAAAAAAAAAAAAAAAAAAATTACATATACAACTAGACAAACACGTCTACAAGCCAATATTATTGTTTTGTAATACCTTTGAAAAAAAATTATAATTTTAAGTTTAATTATCCATAAGCAACATATACATTTATCGGAACTCGCACAAATTGTTCTCTACGACATTTATTCATACTGTCCTGCTACCTATATTTAAGTTCCAATGTATCATCAGAGTTTCGCTTACAACAGTAGCGGTATACACCGGTTTCAATAGGAATGCGGCGTCATGAGGGCCAGACCAGTCACAAATTAAAGTCCGATTGCCGGTCATCTCACACTGCATAACTGGACGTCAGTCGGGAAGATTGATCACTTAGATCCCTGTACGAATTACTTAATCTTGGCCGCCTATTTCACAATGGGCGTACACCTTATCAGTCTTCGTGTTTGCAACAAGACGACAACAGATGTGCACAGCTTGCCTACAGCGTGTCCCATCTCCGCTCTTGTCCTCGCCATGTCCTCACTATGGCTTACTCTCCACCTGGGGGGGAGGAGTTATCATATCTTCCCCGACCCTTCTGCTGTACAACAAGTCGCACATTCCTGGAACAATGAAGCGACAGGCAAATACTAATTTTTCGTCAATGTGCTTATGCAAAAAACTCAGCGATCATTGGTGCCGCACATAGAAACCGCTATACGTAGACGACTGGCTGACGCCACGAGAGAAAAAATCAGAAGCAAGACGGACAGTTTTCCGGCTGGCCAGCAGTCGGCAGTTGGTTGCGAACTAGCAAAGCGAATACTAGTATAAAATAAAAATAAAAAGAGTCTAAGTTGAATACCACGAAACTAATAAAAATAAAAAGAGTCTAAGTTGAATACCACGAAACTAAATAAGTGTTTCTTTTAAACATAACTCACGCAGCGTCGTATTTCAGATCGCGCAATTTTACTATAAGTTGTCGTGGGTGTCCTCTTCTTTCCGCAGTAAATTGTTGCATACGACAATTCCTGAGCATCATCGTCCATTGTACCGTCCCTTAGGTATTTATCTTGCCCTGGTGGCATTGCAACCCGTTCAATCGATATATTTTCAACGGGTTCATTGTCCATCAAAGTTTCCTGGCCACCTGGATTTAATTCCTCTTCCATTTCTTGTACATTTTCCTGGCGGGCATTAAGAAGGTCTCTTACTGCTACCTCATCTGCTTGAACCGCAATAAATGACACAGTTTCCTCGTTTCCTATATTTGTCAGCCAATCACTTGACATTTGAATGTTGTGCATAACGTAGACCTCTGTACCCAACAGATAATTCAGTGGCTGCAAAAGTTCACGACGTCTTCTAATATTCCTCCCGTTTTGCCTTACGCTTAAATTAAATTTTTGTCCGAAAATGGAAACTTCGGTGGCAAGTAAAAAATTTTTCTAGCATCTTCCGAGTGCGTGAACTTTGATGAGGTCTGACATTTTTATAGCTTTTTTACTTGGTGAGGGAACCAAGTGCCCACACAACACACGCATTATTTCAGTGCGCCCTTTTTTTATCAACAATGCGTACACATCAAAGATATTGGCAGCTCGACGTTGACGTGCTTGTTTTTCTAGCAGTGCATCAGGAGAAAGTTCACGACGTCTTCTAATCTTCCTCTTGGCTGGCCTCACGCTCTCCAACTGACGATGTGCGGGATCCGACCTATAGAATTGTACTCTTTGCAACATTGATTCCTGCTCGGTAGCAAGTTGTTTCCTGGTTTGCTGGCGTGTCACTCTTCTTTGAGAAGAATTTAAAATTTGTTCACCACGTCTTGTTATTGGATCTCCTCGACGACTTCTACTTAATGCTGCATCTTGTTGCCTTTCTTCTTCTCTGATTATTGGATTCTGGCGTCGCACAGAATGTTCCATTGTGTCGCACTAGTTAAGGAAGATAATATTCCTTATCATACTCACGAACCCAAATACATCAACAAACTCTTATCAGCCGTAAACATAAAAACATGTCTCATGACATATACTCATAATAATGTATTGTAATTACACTAGTCTACAGGCAATAATCAACTGATTGGCTATTGGTGTTTTTATATTAAATTAGGTGCACTAATAATCAATTCATATTTAAAAATTCCGTACCACGTAAGATTTTTAAGAATTTCAAAATAATTTTTTTTACGTAGTATTAAGTAAATTTTTTATTCTACTTGCGCCAAATCCATATATACTTTGAGTTATTTGTTAGTCGAGAGTATTTATGACATTTCTCGTGTGTCTTATCTGTATTCTTTCTTGTTTATCAATTTAAAACTTGAAGGTAGTTGTATATTTATTGCGATAGCCGTGGAAAGTGAGATTTTTTGATTAAAATGTCTAAAGTACGAAAACGTGGTTGTAATACATCGACTGATTCATTTTGTTATGTTTGTGGCTTGTATACACCTAAATCTCATGTCAGATTAATAGCTAAAGTGACTGAATTAGCATATCTCAAGTATTTTAGTTTTCCTATAGTGAATCAAGAACGGAATTGGACTCCTCATATTTGTTGCCAGACTTGTATGTCAAACTTAAGCCACTGGCTTAATGGAAATAGATCATCAATGCCCTTTGCTATTCCGATGATCTGGAGTGAGCCGACAAACCATGCTACCGATTGCTATTTTTGTATGACAAACGTAAGTGGATTTTAATTTTTTTGCTTTTGCGTTTTTGGAAAAAAAAATAAGCACAAAATTCAATATCCCGACATATCTTCAGCTAAACGACCCGTTCCTCATGGCGAAAATTTACCAATTCCCGTTTCACCATTGCCACAGGACTTAGATACAGAACTTGGACGTTGTGCTGTTGATGATGCTATAGAAGGGAATATTATACCTCGTAAACGAAGCAAAGAGTCTCCTGTGTATCAGATTTCCGAAGATGAAGAAGAAATGAAAAAAACACATTTGATCGAGCAGCCTGAACTTAATGATTTAGTGCGTGACCTAAACTTATCTAAACAACATGCAGAACTTTTAGCGTCAAGGTTACAGCAGTGGAATTTACTGGCCAAAGGTACAAAGGTCACCGCGTTTAAATACCGTAATGAAGAGTTTGCCTCTTTCTTTACATTACGAGATAAAATTTGCTTTTGTAATGATCCTGCAAGTGTTATGGAGAAGTTAGGCTATCAACATAATCCAGAAGAGTGGCGTTTATTCATAGACTCATCTAAGAAAAGTTTAAAAGGCGTTTTGCTACATAATGGCAACACTAAATCTTCAATTCAACTTTCCCACGCTGTTGATATGAAGGAAACTTATGAAAGTATGTCATTGATTTTGAATTGCACAAACTACAATACATACAAGTGGCAGATATGTGGTGATCTTAAAGTCATAGGACTACTTCTTTGGCTTCAAGGGGGATTTACTAAATACTGCTGTTTTTTGTGCCTTTGGGACAGTAGAGCAACATTACAAAATAAAATATTGGCCGCAAAGAGGTGATTTCGTGCCGGGTGAAGCTAACATCAAGAATATACCTCTAGTTGACCCTCGTAAGGTTTTGCTGCCCCCTTTACACATAAAACTCGGATTGATGAAAAACTTTGTTAAAGCTTTAGATAAGAATAGCGAAGCTTTCAAATACCTCAAAGAAGTTTTCCCGAAGTTAAGTGACGCCAAGCTAAAAGAAGGAATTTTCATTGGACCCCAAATCCGAAAAATTCTGAAGGACAAGCAGTTTGAAGAGAAACTAAACCCCGTTCAACGTAAAGCCTGGATATCATTTAGAAGCACTGTCACGGATTTTTTAGGAAACAAAAAGTCTAACACGTATGAGGAACTAATCGACGAGTTGCTGGAAAACTACCAAAGAATGGGTTGCAGAATGTCAATAAAAATTCATTTTTTACATTCACATTTGAGTTTTTTTCCACAAAATTTGGATCAGTGATGAACAGGATTCCACCAAGATATTTTAACAATGTAACAGAGATATCAAGGCGCTGGGATCCTGCAATGATGGGGGATTATTGTTGGTTCCTAATGAGAGAAAGTAATAAAGGAGACAAGAAAAAATCGCCATTTGCAAAAAGGAAATCTACAAAATAGGTTCAATAGTAATCTAATATAATAATATGTAATTATTACACGATATAATAAACGTCTTACATAAAGTTAAAACCTTTTTTTATTTTTAAATTTTATCAACAGGGTATTTTTCAAATATTTCTTGAAAGAGACTTTTTTTGATGTAACTGGAAAACTGTACGTGATGTTTTTTTTACCTTCTAATTCAAACTTAGGAACCTTCAAAGATAACGATGCACGCATAGCCAAGACAGTTGCATTTTTCGCTTTTTATTTGTAGACTTGTGTTATCAGTAACAGATAAGAACTTATCCACAAATATTTATCAGCTTAAAATAAGAACACAACATTACTTCAAGTCATTACTACAAATAGTTGTAAGCAAACGTAATGTCTTTTAGTCTTAGTATTACCACAATCCAAAAAGGTATATTGAAGTCAATAAAGAATAATAATAAACCCAAAGCTATCATTATTTAACTGGGGGCTCAACAGGGATTGCAAATCAATTGCTTTCCAGCAAGTCTTTGAAATATAAGACTTAAAATACCAAAATCCACGGTCTTAAAGAAAGACACATCAGGTTCCTGAAAAATTGGAACAAAAACAGAATTCTAAGGCACCACTGAACAGAATCGACTATCAGCGATTGAATCAAGCCAATCGTTTAAAGGAGTATCGATGATCGATCAACACGAAGCAATACGCTTTCACATAAACGACCCCATGGAAATTGACCTACAATTATTCAAAGCACTTCCACGGTTCGATGGAAACAAAAATCAATATAGATTGGATTACAAGTTTGCGGACCAAAGGCCACTATACGTCCTTTTAGAGGAAATGAAAAAGATCGTACAAGGAAGGAAAACCTTAGTTCTATGAAAGACTATGCAAACCAGGAAGCAGTAAGGACCTTCATCCTAGGGTTAGATAGCAAATATACAAGTGGGGCATTGTATAGTCACAACCCTAAAGATTTGGAAACAGCTTACGCAGTAGCTAGTACTATTTACCACGACAATGTGAATCACCAA
The DNA here is from genome assembly GCF_024586455.1 of Bactrocera neohumeralis. Lineage (NCBI taxonomy): Eukaryota > Metazoa > Arthropoda > Insecta > Diptera > Tephritidae > Bactrocera > Bactrocera neohumeralis. Next base: position 34,436,541 of record NC_065919.1, on the reverse strand, counting down.
TTCGAGGTACATTCTAATCTGCCAAGGGGGAACGAGCAACAACGATTCCATCAACCTGATGATAAAAGGAAATATAATCCTCGCTTCAACGAAGGCCAAGTTTATTCACATAGAGAGGACGGACAACATCATCAATACAGACCAAACGTCAGAATACAGAGAAATTATCAACCGCAACAACAACACCAGAACCAATGAAAGTGGGCAGTTCGCAGCAGTACCTAAGACCAACATATTACTTCAATCAACCAAGGAATCCGCCTCAGCAACAAAATCCATTCAAAAGAGAGAGGAAAGTCTCGTCAACGCATCAATCAAATCGCACAAGCAGACACGGAGTACTTTTTTAGGCGAGTAAACGGGTTGCCTTGTATCAAAACAAAATGTGGATTAACCGGCACACCCGTTACAATTTTAGTGGACACAGGATCAACTAATAATTATATTAGCAACAAATGAAAAATCGGTAAGTCAATACAATTTATTCCTTTTAAAACAAAAACTTTACATGGCTTTTCAGTCATTAATTCAAAAAAAGTGATTGGGACATATAGATATGATTTAGTATATTATGAAATAGATAGGCTAAATGAATTCGATATGATATTAGGAGAACGGGGACTTAGAACTCTTAAAGCAGAAGTGAATTTATTTGATTATAGTTTAAAGTATCGAACGAAGTGACCCATAATGTAGAACAAAAAAAAAATTTTACTATCAATAACCCTCAATACGAAGAAGACATTAGAAAACTAATGCAAAAAAACGTTCAAATAAGTGAAACTCTTCCTTTCACTACAACTATTCAGGCGACAATTAGGACCCAGACAGAGGAATCAATATGGACAAAACTACAACTATTCAGGCGACAATTAGGACCCAGACAGAGGAACCAATATGGACAAAACAATATCCATATCACATTGCGGATAACGACTTTGTGAATAAAGAAATTAGCGAGTTATTAAAAAATGGAATTATTAAACCAAGTAAAAGCCCATATAATTCACCCATATGGACTGTTCCAAAAAAAGGCACTGACGAACAAGGTAAGCCAAAAAGGAGAATGGTAGTTGATTTCCAAAAATTAATTCTCAGACAATCACAGATAGATATCCAATACCTGATGTAAATATGACTATCCAAAATTTAGGAAAAGCAAAATTATTTTCAACTATAGATTTAGAATCAGGATTCCATCAAATTTTAATAAAGGAATCCGATAGAGAAAAGACCGCTTTTGCAGTCAATGGAGCAAAGTATGAATTTGTTAGGATGCCGTTTGGGTTGAAAAACGCATCTTCAATCTTTCAACGATGCGTAGAAGATATCATACGAGAATATATTGGTAAAATTGCATATGTATATATAGACGATTTATTAATATCCTCTTCCTCTCTCGAAGACCAGTTGAACACGTTTCAACTATAATGAAAAGTCACATTTCTTTAAGACTCAGTGGAGTATCTTGGCCACATCATTAAGCATAATAGGATTACTATGGATCCAAACAAGATTAAAACAATAAAAAATTTCCCAGTTCCAAAAACGCTTAAAGAACTAAGGTAATTTTAGTATTAGCTAGTTATTATAAGAAATTTATTAGGAATTTTGCACCTATCACTAAACCCATAACTATTCATTTAAGAGGAGATCAAGGAATGATAAGAAAAACTCAGAGCCCCAAAGTAATTAGACGAGGCAGCACTGGATGCACTACAAAAAATAAAAATAGCACTTCAGGAACAAACAGAACTCTTTCAACCAGATTTCTCGAAACCATTTGATTTAACTACTGATGCAAGTAATTTTGCTATTGGGGCAATGCTATCTCAAAATAAACAACCAATTGCCTTCATTTCAAGAACATTAAATGATACTGAACAGAATTATAGCACAAATGAAAAAGAACTATTAGCCATAGTTTGGTCACTTCAAAAGTTACGAAGCTATCTATATGGGGTAGCAAATTTAACTATTTACACAGACCATCAGTCCCTCATATATTCAACATCAGACAAGTATCCGAATACGAAATTAAAAAGGTGGAAAAATTTAATTGAAGAATATGGAGCAAAACTTGTTTATAAACCAGGACACCAAAATGTTGTAGCAGACGCTTTATCAAGACTACAAATAAATGCGACTACTAATTGTTCTCAACATTCGGCAGAAAGTTCACCTGGAGAACATTTCAAAAGGGTGAAACAACCATTGAATTCATTTAGAAATCAAATTGTACCTTATTAATTTATGATCCAGCCAACGTAGGCGTATCAACGAAAACAATTTTTCCAAATAGAGTACGTCATACAATCCACTACAAAGACAAGAATTACTTAATAGAAAAATTAAAAGAAGTTGCAACAACAAACTGTCACGAACGCTTTAAAAATAAACGAGGAAATATTATTTCAAGTCAAAGATGACATTATTGCTAATTTTCCAACTTGCACATTTGTAATATCACCAAATCTATTGATAGATGTTATAAACATAGACGAACAAAAGGAACTAGTAGTAAAGACCTGCGATTGAAAAACTACGCTAGTCTCGTAGCATTTCAATTTACTCTTGCTACCGCTCTCACTTTGTCGGGAGCCGCAGCATAGCCTTAGCATAACAATGTAAAGTATGTGCTCTACTCTGCTCCGAGTTTTGTTAGGTAAAAAATTATAGCTGGAGCGGGAGCAAAAAATTAAATTCTGCGCTATGCTCTGGCGTAACGGTAGCAAAAAATTGGGAGCGGTAGCACAGCAGAGCTAATGAAAATTTTCATGTGCTACAGCTCCCGAATGTGTTTGTTGTTGTTTTTTTCTTTTTCGCTATTTTCTGGCATTTACAAGTATGGTACAAGTTGGTATATAAAAGAAAGTCGTTTATAACTCAAGAACGGCTGAACCGATTTGGCTTAAAATTGGTGAGGAGGTAGTTTAGAAGCAGGGTAAGGACATAGGATACATTTTATCTCTTTATGCTAAAATTCAATACAGCTCATAAATACAAAAATTATATTTCAAATCATAAGCATTTGTTCAAAATTTATGTAAGAATCATTTGAAAATTTTAGTAATTCAAAAGTAGAAAGAAATAAGTAAAAATTTTCATTTCCAAAAATGCTTAGTATATGGGTTATACTGATTTTGCTTCTTAACCAGGTAGTTTTTTTTTAAGACGAGCCCGTCCGATATATTTAATATCACAACAAAAAATGGCATTGGAATTTTCATCATCAAGGCAATGCGGATACTTTGCTAGATTATTGGTCAAGGACGCAAATGCATTCATAACAAACCAAACGCGATATCTAACGTAACGATAAAGCGGAATAATTGTAGTGTTGATAAAAAGGTTTATTATAATTTTAGATATACAGAAATCTTTTCGATTCTTTGCAATATACATTGAAGTATGTATATGCGTACAATTTCAAACTGATTCTTCCTAAAAAATTATAAAATTACTAAATATTGGGAATGGTAGAATAGAACTGAAAACACACAGTGCAATGGATTAACACATTCGCGTAAATTGCGGCAATTCCCGTCATTCATGTTTCCTTCAATAAAACAATTGCGGGAATTCCTAAAATACCTCTGATCTGTAGGAATTTAAAGATAAAAATCAGGATTGTAGAGTATTTTCTATGGAAAATTTTTACATGCCTCGGTCCAGTTCTTAATGTAAATATTTAGGGCTAAAATTTTCAGGGAATTTTTTTTTGGGTATTTCCAAGGAAATTTCGTGACGGGACTGAAAAAATTAATAGTTCAAAAAAAAAAACAACACTCTATTGTATATAAAAAGGGGAAAAAGTATATGTAGTTAAAATTAATTTCGAAAATTCATAGTAATTGAGTATTGTAATGTAAAAATATTCAATTATTATCTAATTCACTTTATTAATATATTTCTTAAAATATTTAATTTTAGATTTATAAAGGCACTTAACGCAACAAGTGCCAAAATGATTTGCATAACATTGTTTTGTTTGAATTATTCAATTAATTCAAATATTATGCCAGAAAATAGCAAAAAAGAAAAAAAAACAACAAACACATTCGGGAGCTGTAGCACATGAAAATTTTCATTTGCTCTGCTGTGCTACCGCCCCAATTTTTTGCTACCGCTACGCCAGAGCATAACGCAGAATTTAATGTTTTGCTCCCGCTCCAGCTATAGTTTTTTACCTAACAAAACTCGGAGCAGATTAGAGCACATACATACTTTACATTGTTATGCTAAGGCTATGCTGCGGCTCCCGACAAAGTGAGTGCGGTAGCGATAGCATAGCAATAATTTTAGAAATTTTGCTGCTACGGAGTAGTAAATGAGAACCCTGAATAAAACTATCCGTTCAACTACAGTATACACACCGGAAGACGTATTTTTCAATCGAGACAAGTATCCGGAAATAGAAGATATTTTACTCAAAAATCAAGGAAGAGTATTAAATCATCGGAATAAAGGCAGAAAGACAATCACATATAAGTCAGGAGATATAATTTATTCCCGAACGGACCGACGGAATAAAAGTACCAATAAATATAATAAACATATTGTAAAAGATCGCGATGCAACCAATCTAACTGAGAGAGGAAAAATTATCCATAAGGACAGCATTCGAAGACAGGCTACAGCATGTACAGCGGTATTATAATATTATTTACAATTTACTCCTCTTTTGCAGATTTAGTGACTGACCTCTGTAATAGAAAATTTGCTTTGACTGAGACAGACATAGTGTATTTATTTCAAGACACACAATTTTTGTACCATGTAGGCAATTTAACGACTATAATTACACCGTATGAAAATACAATGAGGAACAGGTATAATGCAAATCCGAATGAAGAAAATAGAGGCTTTAAAATCACAATTAATACCCACAAACTATAGGGCACGACGTTCACTAAATTTTTTAGGCTCAATTATAAAATTTGTCACAAGAACACCAAACCATGACGATTTAATAGAAATAAAAACGTGCTTAAATTACTTAATTGAAAACAATAACAAACAAAGAAGATTAACTCTCAGTTTGAAAAATTATTAGAAAAATTAGATCCGAAATCCGTCGTAGAAGAACTTGTAATCAGAGAAGTTTACAAAGAGTTAGAGGCAATTACAAATACAATTAATTTTGCTAGAAATTAAAATTTTTACTCTGGAACTTTAAACTTGAGCAATATTCACGAATTGATTTTAAATGAAATTTTCGATGTTCTTGTCATAAATATATTAGACTATTCGGATATCCACGTATGTATGTACAGAAATGCGATAATCACAATATATAAATAACCTATCATTAAAAATAACAAAAATAAAACGTTGAAAATTACAAGTTTAAATTCGCACTACTTTAGATAATAAGACATATTTTAACCATGACCAAGAAATAAAAATATAATACAAGGTCATCAAAATGAACAAATCAAAATTTTGAAAATATTAGAATCCAAATCGAATTATAAATTTTCTAATATACAAGAAATGTACAAATACTTAATTTCTGTTGAGGAACGCCCTTTACAATTTTTAAGCTATGGTATTCCTGCAGTAATAATATTAGGATTATTTATATACGCCTCAGTAAAGGCATTCAAATGTTACCAGATTAAACAAGAAGCCAAAAACGCCGAGTTTTCGAGCAGGTATATGAAATGGAAGTACAGCGACTGCAAACACAGCGCCTTTGAAATAAGGACATTTAATTTTAACAGAGGGGACAGTTAGGGAATATAACATTCCTTATCATACTCACGAACCCAAATACATCAACAAATCCTTATCAGCTGTAAACATAAAAACATGTCTCATGATATATACACATAATAATGTATTGTAATTATCAGTAACAGATAAAATCTTATCCAAAAATATGTATCAGCTTAAAATAAGAATACAACAGAACAACATGAATGTTCTGTCGATACTACAAATAGTTGTAAGCAAACCTAATGTCTTTTAGTCTTAGTATTACCACAAACCAAGAAGGTATATTGAACTCAATAAAGAATAATAATAAACCCAAAACTATTATTATTTAACTCGCGCAATAGATGAGCAGTACTTACGCCTCCTTTACACTACTCGCGAAGTTGAACGTATTTCTCAAAGCAAAACAATGTCGGAAGTAAAAAAGGGGAGACGGCACTACTGAGCGGAATATATTAAATTCGGATTCAATGAAAATCCCACAAACCCATCGTCGCCTTGGTGTCTTTTATGTCTAAAAACATTTCGAATGAAGCAATGAAGCCTTCAAGACTGCAAGATCATTTGAATAAAATGCATCCTAAAAGAAAGACAAGAATGGAGCATATTTTCAAGACCTAGAGAAGAAGCATAATACTGAGCCAAGTGTAGCTAAACTATTTTCGGCGGCTGATAAGCAAGATGACGACGGACTTCGAGCTTCGTACAATATCTCTTCGCTAATTTCTCAAAAAGGCAAACCACATAACATCGGAGAAGAGTTAATATTGCCAGCAATAAATGAAGTATTAACTGCTGTGCTTCATAAACAGGCCACAGATATTATCCGAAAAATTCCTTTGAGTAATAATTCTGTGCAAAGACGAATTGATTAAATGGCTGCGGCTATGACAGGGTGCCATAAAGGCTTCATAGCGGACTTAAAATTAAATTCCAGATGCTCTTGGTGTACATTGCGTTATTCATAGACAACATTTAGTTGCTGTAAACTTAAGTGAAAAACTATTTCAATCACTACAATATGTCATCAAAGCAGTCAATAAAATTCGGAACATGTCTTTGAATAACAGATTTTCACAAGCTTTGTTGTATGTCTTATGTCGTATTTTAATATTCTTAAAAAATACAACACTTGTGAGCACCCTTAACTGCTGAATGTCATATTTTGTCATATTTCTACACTTAATCAGCTGATAGTGAAAAATTAAGAAGACAGAAATGCCACAAGAAAGTCAGAAAAATAAAATTATAGCTTCTTTATGTAAAAATCAAGCATTGGCTCTATTAGGAGTTGAATCAAGGGAGTATTTGCATACATTTCTTCTTTAAATACAAATATTTATACTTTGTCAGCTGACGAAGAAGCCGAAGCTATTGAAAATTTTTTAATCAGCATTAGCTGTTTGCTGAGCAACAGAAGAAATGTTCATTTCGGCTTACCAAAATGTTCCAGTTGTCAGCGAAATGTGCTAAAGAATCTAGACGAAAGCAGATTTAATCAGATGCTTCGTGTTTGCCCGGAGGAATGCGAACGTATATATCTTAGAATTAATTAAAAATGACGCTGTTTTTAAGACAAGTTCAAGTGCTTCACAACTTCCAATCGAACTGCAACTCAAAATAGTGCTGTATCGGTTGGAATCTTGGACAATCTGTTCGCAAAGTGGCTTCCTTTGGTGTGAGCGATGGAGGCACTATTAAAAATGTACCGCAACGAATTTTTAAAGCCATATTGTGATTAAAAAATGAGTTTTTATACTGGCCCAATGAAAGAGAAAGACTGGAAATTGTGTCCGCAACTACGAAAGAAATGCCAGGGTGTGTGGATTACATCGATGGTTCCGAAATAAAATTAGCTGAAGCACCAATTATGCAGCATGAAATTTACTATACGCGTAAACGTCAATATTCTGTAAAACTACAAGCGATTTGTGACTATAAATTGCGCATAAGACAGGCGTGTACCTGACGCGAAAATATTTTCAAATTGTTCACTAGCAAAGCATCCGGAACGATTCTTGTCGACATCACAGTGGGTCACGGGAGATAGTGCCTATCCACTGAAACCATATTTAATAACGCCCCTCCGGCAAAACTGTGTTGAACATAGAAAAGAAGAAAGGGATTTATTCAACGCGTATTTTTCCAAATACCGTGTACAAATTGAGAATTGTTTTGGTCTTTTGAAAAGAAATTCGGTAGTTGAAAGGAGCTTAAATTTAGAATGCTTTCAACGTCAAATAAGAAGGAATGCAACGACTAGATTATGGTGTGCTGTATTCTTCATAATATGTTAATCAGTTTCGATATAGATAATGAAAACAGCAATGAAGTTTTGATGCCTCAATTCCCTTTATCATCAGAAAATAATATGAGAAATTGCTTGCTTCGTTATATACAAAATCAAAATATTTAATACTTATACACATATGTATATGCATTTGTTCTTTAATCATTCAAGTTAATAAAAATGCATGATTATTTTGCTTAATTATAATCCAACTATATTTTTGATTTTGTTTCTTTTATTTTGGGTTAGGTACATTTATCATTTCATTTTCGTATTCTTCAAAAGGCACTAACTCTTAATATCACAACAAAACTTACAACATAAAAACTTCATTTAAAACATAAAAAAACGCATAATAATAAAAATAAATTCATAACAGAAGTGAACTAAAAATATAGTGCATTGTACAATTATTTATATTTAAGCCTAAGCTCTGCCAACCTCTCCTGCATTTGTAATTTCATTTTTTCAATTTCTAATTTGGGAATTCCTAAAATACCTCTGATCTGTAGGAATTTAAAGATAAAAATCAGGATTGTAGTGTATTTTCTATGGAAAATTTTTACATGCCTCGGTCCAGTTCTTAATGTAAATATTTAGGGCTAAAATTTTCAGGGAATTTTTTTTTGGGGTATTTCCAAGGAAATTTCGTGACGGGACTGAAAAAAAATTAATAGTTCAAAAAAAACAACACTCTATTGTATATAAAAAGGGGGAAAGTATATGTATGTACATAGTTAAAATTAATTTCGAAAATTCATAGTAATTGAGTATTGTAATGTAAAAATATTCAATTATTATCTAATTCACTTTATTAATATATTTCTTAAAATATTTAATTTTAGATTTATAAAGGCACTTAACGCAACAAGTGCCAAAATGATTTGCATAACATTGTTTTGTTTGAATTATTCAATTAATCTAACTGAGAGAGGAAAAATTATCCATAAGGACAGCATTCGAAGACAGGCTACAGCATGTACAGCGGTATTATAATATTATTTACAATTTACTCCTCTTTTGCAGATTTAGTGACTGACCTCTGTAATAGAAAATTTGCTTTGACTGAGACAGACATAGTGTATTTATTTCAAGACACACAATTTTTGTACCATGTAGGCAATTTAACGACTATAATTACACCGTACGAAAATACAATGAGGAACAGGTATAATGCAAATCCGAATGAAGAAAATAGAGGCTTTAAAATCACAATTAATACCCACAAACTATAGGGCACGACGTTCACTAAATTTTTTAGGCTCAATTATAAAATTTGTCACAAGAACACCAAACCATGACGATTTAATAGAAATAAAAACGTGCTTAAAATACTTAATTGAAAACAATAACAAACAAAGAAGATTAACTCTCAGTTTGAAAAATTATTAGAAAAATTAGATCCGAAATCCGTCGTAGAAGAACTTGTAATCAGAGAAGTTTACAAAGAGTTAGAGGCAATTACAAATACAATTAATTTTGCTAGAAATTAAAATTTTTACTCTGGAACTTTAAACTTGAGCAATATTCACGAATTGATTTTAAATGAAATTTTCGATGTTCTTGTCATAAATATATTAGACTATTCGGATATCCACGTATGTATGTACAGAAATGCGATAATCACAATATATAAATAACCTATCATTAAAAATAACAAAAATAAAACGTTGAAAATTACAAGTTTAAATTCGCACTACTTTAGATAATAAGACATATTTTAACCATGACCAAGAAATAAAAAATATAATACAAGGTCATCAAAATGAACAAATCAAAATTTTGAAAATATTAGAATCCAAATCGAATTATAAATTTTCTAATATACAAGAAATGTACAAATACTTAATTTCTGTTGAGGAACGCCCTTTACAATTTTTAAGCTATGGTATTCCTGCAGTAATAATATTAGGATTATTTATATACGCCTCAGTAAAGGCATTCAAATGTTACCAGATTAAACAAGAAGCCAAAAACGCCGAGTTTTCGAGCAGGTATATGAAATGGAAGTACAGCGACTGCAAACACAGCGCCTTTGAAATAAGGACATTTAATTTTAACAGAGGGGACAGTTAGGGAATATAACATTCCTTATCATACTCACGAACCCAAATACATCAACAAATCCTTATCAGCTGTAAACATAAAAACATGTCTCATGATATATACACATAATAATGTATTGTAATTATCAGTAACAGATAAAATCTTATCCAAAAATATGTATCAGCTTAAAATAAGAATACAACAGAACAACATGAATGTTCTGTCGATACTACAAATAGTTGTAAGCAAACCTAATGTCTTTTAGTCTTAGTATTACCACAAACCAAGAAGGTATATTGAACTCAATAAAGAATAATAATAAACCCAAAACTATTATTATTTAACTCGCGCAATAGATGAGCAGTACTTACGCCTCCTTTACACTACTCGCGAAGTTGAACGTATTTCTCAAAGCAAAACAATGTCGGAAGTAAAAAAGGGGAGACGGCACTACTGAGCGGAATATATTAAATTCGGATTCAATGAAAATCCCACAAACCCATCGTCGCCTTGGTGTCTTTTATGTCTAAAAACATTTCGAATGAAGCAATGAAGCCTTCAAGACTGCAAGATCATTTGAATAAAATGCATCCTAAAAGAAAGACAAGAATGGAGCATATTTTCAAGACCTAGAGAAGAAGCATAATACTGAGCCAAGTGTAGCTAAACTATTTTCGGCGGCTGATAAGCAAGATGACGACGGACTTCGAGCTTCGTACAATATCTCTTCGCTAATTTCTCAAAAAGGCAAACCACATAACATCGGAGAAGAGTTAATATTGCCAGCAATAAATGAAGTATTAACTGCTGTGCTTCATAAACAGGCCACAGATATTATCCGAAAAATTCCTTTGAGTAATAATTCTGTGCAAAGACGAATTGATTAAATGGCTGCGGCTATGACAGGGTGCCATAAAGGCTTCATAGCGGACTTAAAATTAAATTCCAGATGCTCTTGGTGTACATTGCGTTATTCATAGACAACATTTAGTTGCTGTAAACTTAAGTGAAAAACTATTTCAATCACTACAATATGTCATCAAAGCAGTCAATAAAATTCGGAACATGTCTTTGAATAACAGATTTTCACAAGCTTTGTTGTATGTCTTATGTCGTATTTTAATATTCTTAAAAAATACAACACTTGTGAGCACCCTTAACTGCTGAATGTCATATTTTGTCATATTTCTACACTTAATCAGCTGATAGTGAAAAATTAAGAAGACAGAAATGCCACAAGAAAGTCAGAAAAATAAAATTATAGCTTCTTTATGTAAAAATCAAGCATTGGCTCTATTAGAGTTTAATCAAGGGAGTATTTGCATACATTTCTTCTTTAAATACAAATATTTATACTTTGTCAGCTGACGAAGAAGCCGAAGCTATTGAAAATTTTTTAATCAGCATTAGCTGTTTGCTGAGCAACAGAAGAAATGTTCATTTCGGCTTACCAAAATGTTCCAGTTGTCAGCGAAATGTGCTAAGGAATCTAGACGAAAGCAGATTTAATCAGATGCTTCGTGTTTGCCCGGAGGAATGCGAACGTATATATCTTAGAATTAATTAAAAATGACGCTGTTTTTAAGACAAGTTCAAGTGCTTCACAACTTCCAATCGAACTGCAACTCAAAATAGTGCTGTATCGGTTGGAATCTTGGACAATCTGTTCGCAAAGTGGCTTCCTTATTTGGTGTGAGCGATGGAGGCACTATTAAAAATGTACCGCAACGAATTTTTAAAGCCATATTGTGATTAAAAAATGAGTTTTTATACTGGCCCAATGAAAGAGAAAGACTGGAAATTGTGTCCGCAACTACGAAAGAAATGCCAGGGTGTGTGGATTACATCGATGGTTCCGAAATAAAATTAGCTGAAGCACCAATTATGCAGCATGAAATTTACTATACGCGTAAACGTCAATATTCTGTAAAACTACAAGCGATTTGTGACTATAAATTGCGCATAAGACAGGCGTGTACCTGACGCGAAAATATTTTCAAATTGTTCACTAGCAAAGCATCCGGAACGATTCTTGTCGACATCACAGTGGGTCACGGGAGATAGTGCCTATCCACTGAAACCATATTTAATAACGCCCCTCCGGCAAAACTGTGTTGAACATAGAAAAGAAGAAAGGGATTTATTCAACGCGTATTTTTCCAAATACCGTGTACAAATTGAGAATTGTTTTGGTCTTTTGAAAGAGAAATTCGGTAGTTGAAAGGAGCTTAAATTTAGAATGCTTTCAACGTCAAATAAGAAGGAATGCAACGACTAGATTATGGTGTGCTGTATTCTTCATAACATGTTAATCAGTTTCGATATAGATAATGAAAACAGCAATGAAGTTTTGATGCCTCAATTCCCTTTATCATCAGAAAATAATATGAGAAATTGCTTGCTTCGTTATATACAAAATCAAAATATTTAATACTTATACACATATGTATATGCATTTGTTCTTTAATCATTCAAGTTAATAAAAATGCATGATTATTTTGCTTAATTATAATCCAACTATATTTTTGATTTTGTTTCTTTTATTTTGGGTTAGGTACATTTATCATTTCATTTTCGTATTCTTCAAAAGGCACTAACTCTTAATATCACAACAAAACTTACAACATAAAAACTTCATTTAAAACATAAAAAAACGCATAATAATAAAAATAAATTCATAACAGAAGTGAACTAAAAATATAGTGCATTGTACAATTATTTATATTTAAGCCTAAGCTCTGCCAACCTCTCCTGCATTTGTAATTTCATTTTTTCAATTTCTAATTTGGGAATTCCTAAAATACCTCTGATCTGTAGGAATTTAAAGATAAAAATCAGGATTGTAGTGTATTTTCTATGGAAAATTTTTACATGCCTCGGTCCAGTTCTTAATGTAAATATTTAGGGCTAAAATTTTCAGGGAATTTTTTTTGGGGTATTTCCAAGGAAATTTCGTGACGGGACTGAAAAAAAATTAATAGTTCAAAAAAAACAACACTCTATTGTATATAAAAAGGGGGAAAGTATATGTATGTACATAGTTAAAATTAATTTCGAAAATTCATAGTAATTGAGTATTGTAATGTAAAAATATTCAATTATTATCTAATTCACTTTATTAATATATTTCTTAAAATATTTAATTTTAGATTTATAAAGGCACTTAACGCAACAAGTGCCAAAATGATTTGCATAACATTGTTTTGTTTGAATTATTCAATTAATCTAACTGAGAGAGTAAAAATTATCCATAAGGACAGCATTCGAAGACAGGCTACAGCATGTACAGCGGTATTATAATATTATTTACAATTTACTCCTCTTTTGCAGATTTAGTGACTGACCTCTGTAATAGAAAATTTGCTTTGACTGAGACAGACATAGTGTATTTATTTCAAGACACACAATTTTTGTACCATGTAGGCAATTTAACGACTATAATTACACCGTACGAAAATACAATGAGGAACAGGTATAATGCAAATCCGAATGAAGAAAATAGAGGCTTTAAAATCACAATTAATACCCACAAACTATAGGGCACGACGTTCACTAAATTTTTTAGGCTCAATTATAAAATTTGTCACAAGAACACCAAACCATGACGATTTAATAGAAATAAAAACGTGCTTAAAATACTTAATTGAAAACAATAACAAACAAAGAAGATTAACTCTCAGTTTGAAAAATTATTAGAAAAATTAGATCCGAAATCCGTCGTAGAAGAACTTGTAATCAGAGAAGTTTACAAAGAGTTAGAGGCAATTACAAATACAATTAATTTTGCTAGAAATTAAAATTTTTACTCTGGAACTTTAAACTTGAGCAATATTCACGAATTGATTTTAAATGAAATTTTCGATGTTCTTGTCATAAATATATTAGACTATTCGGATATCCACGTATGTATGTACAGAAATGCGATAATCACAATATATAAATAACCTATCATTAAAAATAACAAAAATAAAACGTTGAAAATTACAAGTTTAAATTCGCACTACTTTAGATAATAAGACATATTTTAACCATGACCAAGAAATAAAAAATATAATACAAGGTCATCAAAATGAACAAATCAAAATTTTGAAAATATTAGAATCCAAATCGAATTATAAATTTTCTAATATACAAGAAATGTACAAATACTTAATTTCTGTTGAGGAACGCCCTTTACAATTTTTAAGCTATGGTATTCCTGCAGTAATAATATTAGGATTATTTATATACGCCTCAGTAAAGGCATTCAAATGTTACCAGATTAAACAAGAAGCCAAAAACGCCGAGTTTTCGAGCAGGTATATGAAATGGAAGTACAGCGACTGCAAACACAGCGCCTTTGAAATAAGGACATTTAATTTTAACAGAGGGGACAGTTAGGGAATATAACATTCCTTATCATACTCACGAACCCAAATACATCAACAAATCCTTATCAGCTGTAAACATAAAAACATGTCTCATGATATATACACATAATAATGTATTGTAATTATCAGTAACAGATAAAATCTTATCCAAAAATATGTATCAGCTTAAAATAAGAATACAACAGAACAACATGAATGTTCTGTCGATACTACAAATAGTTGTAAGCAAACCTAATGTCTTTTAGTCTTAGTATTACCACAAACCAAGAAGGTATATTGAACTCAATAAAGAATAATAATAAACCCAAAACTATTATTATTTAACTCGCGCAATAGATGAGCAGTACTTACGCCTCCTTTACACTACTCGCGAAGTTGAACGTATTTCTCAAAGCAAAACAATGTCGGAAGTAAAAAGGGGAGACGGCACTACTGAGCGGAATATATTAAATTCGGATTCAATGAAAATCCCACAAACCCATCGTCGCCTTGGTGTCTTTTATGTCTAAAAACATTTCGAATGAAGCAATGAAGCCTTCAAGACTGCAAGATCATTTGAATAAAATGCATCCTAAAAGAAAGACAAGAATGGAGCATATTTTCAAGACCTAGAGAAGAAGCATAATACTGAGCCAAGTGTAGCTAAACTATTTTCGGCGGCTGATAAGCAAGATGACGACGGACTTCGAGCTTCGTACAATATCTCTTCGCTAATTTCTCAAAAAGGCAAACCACATAACATCGGAGAAGAGTTAATATTGCCAGCAATAAATGAAGTATTAACTGCTGTGCTTCATAAACAGGCCACAGATATTATCCGAAAAATTCCTTTGAGTAATAATTCTGTGCAAAGACGAATTGATTAAATGGCTGCGGCTATGACAGGGTGCCATAAAGGCTTCATAGCGGACTTAAAATTAAATTCCAGATGCTCTTGGTGTACATTGCGTTATTCATAGACAACATTTAGTTGCTGTAAACTTAAGTGAAAAACTATTTCAATCACTACAATATGTCATCAAAGCAGTCAATAAAATTCGGAACATGTCTTTGAATAACAGATTTTCACAAGCTTTGTTGTATGTCTTATGTCGTATTTTAATATTCTTAAAAAATACAACACTTGTGAGCACCCTTAACTGCTGAATGTCATATTTTGTCATATTTCTACACTTAATCAGCTGATAGTGAAAAATTAAGAAGACAGAAATGCCACAAGAAAGTTAGAAAAATAAAATTATAGCTTCTTTATGTAAAAATCAAGCATTGGCTCTATTAGGAGTTGAATCAAGGGAGTATTTGCATACATTTCTTCTTTAAATACAAATATTTATACTTTGTCAGCTGACGAAGAAGCCGAAGCTATTGAAAATTTTTTAATCAGCATTAGCTGTTTGCTGAGCAACAGAAGAAATGTTCATTTCGGCTTACCAAAATGTTCCAGTTGTCAGCGAAATGTGCTAAGGAATCTAGACGAAAGCAGATTTAATCAGATGCTTCGTGTTTGCCCGGAGGAATGCGAACGTATATATCTTAGAATTAATTAAAAATGACGCTGTTTTTAAGACAAGTTCAAGTGCTTCACAACTTCCAATCGAACTGCAACTCAAAATAGTGCTGTATCGGTTGGAATCTTGGACAATCTGTTCGCAAAGTGGCTTCCTTATTTGGTGTGAGCGATGGAGGCACTATTAAAAATGTACCGCAACGAATTTTTAAAGCCATATTGCGATTAAAAAGTGAGTTTTTATACTGGCCCAATGAAAGAGAAAGACTGGAAATTGTGTCCGCAACTACGAAAGAAATGCCAGGGTGTGTGGATTACATCGATGGTTCCGAAATAAAATTAGCTGAAGCACCAATTATGCAGCATGAAATTTACTATACGCGTAAACGTCAATATTCTGTAAAACTACAAGCGATTTGTGACTATAAATTGCGCATAAGACAGGCGTGTACCTGACGCGAAAATATTTTCAAATTGTTCACTAGCAAAGCATCCGGAACGATTCTTGTCGACATCACAGTGGGTCACGGGAGAAAGTGCCTATCCACTGAAACCATATTTAATAACGCCCCTCCGGCAAAACTGTGTTGAACATAGAAAAGAAGAAAGGGATTTATTCAACGCGTATTATTCCAAATACCGTGTACAAATTGAGAATTGTTTTGGTCTTTTGAAAGAGAAATTCGGTAGTTGAAAGGAGCTTAAATTTAGAATGCTTTCAACGTCAAATAAGAAGGAATGCAACGACTAGATTATGGTGTGCTGTATTCTTCATAACATGTTAATCAGTTTCGATATAGATAATGAAAACAGCAATGAAGTTTTGATGCCTCAATTCCCTTTATCATCAGAAAATAATATGAGAAATTGCTTGCTTCGTTATATACAAAATCAAAATATTTAATACTTATACACATATGTATATGCATTTGTTCTTTAATCATTCAAGTTAATAAAAATGCATGATTATTTTGCTTAATTATAATCCAACTATATTTTTGATTTTGTTTCTTTTATTTTGGGTTAGGTACATTTATCATTTCATTTTCGTATTCTTCAAAAGGCACTAACTCTTAATATCACAACAAAACTTACAACATAAAAACTTCATTTAAAACATAAAAAAACGCATAATAATAAAAATAAATTCATAACAGAAGTGAACTAAAAATATAGTGCATTGTACAATTATTTATATTTAAGCCTAAGCTCTGCCAACCTCTCCTGCATTTGTAATTTCATTTTTTCAATTTCTAATTTGTCATTAATTTTTCTTTTTATAATTCTATTTATTTTTCTTTTAACTCTAATTCTTTTTCTTTGATTGACATTTCCCTTTCCCTTGCTGCAACATCCATCTTAAGCTTTTGCTTCCTTATTTCTGCGATCTGGCCATGAACCTGCAAAATATCTGACAAGGCAGTTTTGATATATTCCTTTCTGCCTTCGAGTGCACACATTGTCGTTCAACGCAGGACTTTGTAATTCTTCAGCTTCAACTGAACTGCCCGCTTCAACAAATTCTGCTCCCGATAGACTTGTAGAATCGCTTTCTAACAGCGTCACCAAACTGTCTTCCACTGCTGCAGAACAATTTAATCTGCTGCCGAAAATATCGTCCAACTCTTCATAGAGAAAACACATTTTTGTTAAAGTATCTATAGAAAAAATAATGGTCACAATTAAAAAAAAAGGTGCGTGGAGTCACTACGCGCGGATGAAGTTATACTTCTTAGCGATATTCCAAGAAATGGATATCATTTTGTATGAAAGAAACTAGAAAACTTAAATTCACATTTTATAAATTTATTATAATTTATTATCTCCCCGAGCATGCCTTTGCCAACAAGTCGTCTTTTCGGACGATGGCAAAAGCTAGAAATCATAAATTGCACAACTTTCTGGTACTTCTCGCAAAATTCGATATGTATTCACGATCATACGTATACATACATACATATTTACGCATGTTTGTAGGCGAAGCTGCTACAGCGGCAAGGGGTGACAATCGGCGGCCATTACTTTACTTATGCCATAGAAATTCTATTGCTAGGAATATGGAAATGACAACGAAGTAATGCAAATATGCATATTTCTAAAGGTCATTAATTTCCTTGATGAAATGAAAGGAAATAATGATCCTGAGAAATATAGTCTTAAATTTTCAACGGCCAACGCAGAGCATTTCAACCAAAAGGAATTTATTCATTAAAATCACCACTCAGAAGTCGTTTTATCCGTTGTAAGCGAACGATTTTCGAAGAAACATTCTTTCTAATATGCCACAAAACAAAATTAGAAATGAACTTCTTAAACCTCACGCTGTCAGATAAAACGATATACCTCGTCATCGCGGGTCGATTTCCAAAAAATGTAAATGAAGACTAACTACAGAAATAATCCTGTTAAGTACACTCAGTCCTTTTTTTACGCGATTATTGGTTCTGCCACTAATCGCGTAAAAAAAAAATCGCGTAAAAATGGTTAGTTCAAAAACAATACAATAAGTTTCAAATTTCAGACTTATGATTTATTCATTCATAACAAAATAAAAAATACAAAAAAAAAAAACCATATATAAAAGAGAACAAAATAGAAAATAGGTAGATTTATTGAAAACACCGTTGAATGCTGTTTAATCACTGTCATTATCCGTAGTGGAAATTATTCTTAGCCGCTTATTTTGATGGCCGGCACTGATATCACTAGAATTTGTACCAGAATCAATAGTAAAAACTATGGATTGATGTTCTGATTGACTTAGCATCTCCGACTGAGTTTGCACCATAAATTCAGTTAATTTTGTTTGAATGCTTCTTTTTGGACCCAATAAATTCCGATGTAGTTCTTTATATCTTAACATGCAGAGACTCAATTCTTTTTGAAAAATTCGTGCACGTTCGGCATCAGTATCATTTGCTACAAAATAATTTTCCAATTCTGCTGCAAGCTTAAGACCTTATTATAGTTAGGCCTTTAGTCTTTTAACGAAATTCCCGAAACTGTATACCCATACACTCACACACGCATACCAATATCCACACACTATTAGGGTGCGCCGACATATTCAAAAATTATTACGCTTAAAAATATGTAAACAAGCAAAAAACGAAAAAAAGCAATCGCGTTAAAGTGAAAAATTCGCGTAAAAAGGAATTTGCGCTGCAAAAATAACCGCGTTAAAGTGAAATAGCGTAAAAAGAGATCGCGTAAAAAAAGGACTGAGTGTATAGCCTTAATTTTTCAACGGCCAGCGCAGGGTATTTCAACAAAAGCTCACATAAAATAGAGAATTCGCAGAAATGAAAGACAAGGGAAAGAAAAAGGGGTATAACTTCAATAATGCACAAGCATACAAACATACATATGCGCAGCAGCAGCAAGGAAAGGGGTAACAATCGGCGATCCATTGCATATTTCTTTCATGCATAACCAAACCATAATTAGGACAACGCAATACAAGTGTCAATGGTGGTATTGGTGGTAAGCGCTTCAAAAGTTACGACGAGCACGTAGGTTCGAATCCCAACAGAATTTATTTTTAATTGAATATGTCACCAACCAAAAATTGAAACATTGTTCTACAAAACAACAACAACATAAGCATGGCAACATTGTGTTGTTGGTAGAAAAGCCGAGCTGTACCGAAAGAAAAGAACAAACGATCGCCGATTGTCACCGCTTCGCTTGCTGCTCGAACATCTTCGCAGACAAGGTTGCGTAGATTCATATTGAGCAAGGTTGCGCAACCTGAATCTATCGCAACCTTTTCCGAACTCGTATAAGAAGTACAACTTCAAAAAATGTAATGACTTTGTTTTGTTTTTTTAATTAAAATGACAAACCTCGAAACATATATTTGCCATTAGGAACTCCACAAGCGCTTTTTCTTCTGCTGCATTCCACTTATGTACCAGGTTGAAACGGCGGCGTTTTGGTTTACTTCTTCTTCTTCTTAATATGCGTAGAAACCGCTTAAGCGATTATAGCCGAGTTAACAACAGCACGCCAATCGTTTCTTCTTTTCGCTACGTGCCGCCAATTGGATATTCCAAGCGAAGCCAGGTCCTTCTCCACTTGGTCCTTCCAACGGAGTGGAGGTCTTCCTCTTCCTCTGCTTCCCCCGGCGGGTACTCCGTCGAATATTTTCAGAACTGGAGTGTTTTCGTCCATCCGGACAACATTACCTAGCCAGCGTAGCCGCTGTCTTTTAATTCGCTGAACTATGTCGATGTCGTCGTATATCTCGTACAGCTCATCGTTCCATCGAATGCGGTATTCGCCGTGGCTAACGCGCAAAGGACCATAAATCTTTCGCAGAATTTTTTCTCTCGAAAACTCGCAACGTCGACTCATCCGGTTGTTGTCATCGTCCAAGACTCTGCACCATATAGCAGGACGGGAATTATGAGCGACTTATAGAGTTTGGTTTTTGTTTGTCGAGAGAGGACTTTGCTTCTCAATTGCCTACTCAGTCCGAAGTAGCACCTGTTGGCAAGAGTTATCCTGCGTTGGATTTCTAGGCTGACATTATTGGTGGTGTTTACGCTGGTTCCAAGATAGACGAAATTATCTACGACTTCAAAGTTATGACTGTCAACAGTGACGTGAGAGCCAAGTCGCGAGTGCGACGACTGTTTGTTTGATGACAGGAGATATTTCGTTTTGCCCTCGTTCACTGCCAGACCCATTTTCTGTGCTTCCTTGTCCAGCCTGGAGAAAGCAGAACTAACGGCGCGGGTGTGGAGGCCGATGATATCAATATCATCGGCATACGCCAACAGCTGTACACTCTTATAGAAGATGGTACCTTTTCTATTTAGTTCTGCGGCTCGAACTATTTTCTCCAAAAGCAGGTTGAAAAAGTCGCACGATAGGGAATCGCCTTGTCTGAAACCTCGTTTGGTATCAAACGGGAGAGGTCCTTCCCAATCCTGACGGAGCTTTTGGTGTTACTCAACGTCAGTTTACACAGCCGTATTAGTTTTGCGGGGATACCAAATTCAGACATCGCGGCATAAAGGCAGCTCCTTTTCGTGCTGTCGAAAGCAGCTTTGAAATCGACGAAGAGGTGGTGTGTGTCGATTCTCCTTTCACGGGTCTTTTCCAAGATTTGGCGCATGGTGAATATCTGGTCGGTTGTTGATTTGCCAGGTCTAAAGCCACACTGATAATGTCCAATCAGTTTGTTGACGGTGGGCTTTAATCTTACACACAATACGCTCGATAGAACCATATATGCGATGTTGAGGAGGCTAGTCCCACGGTAGTTGGCGCAGATTGTGGGGTCTCCTTTTTTATGGATTGGGCATAGCACACTTAAATTCCAATCGTTGGGCATGCTCTCGTCCGACCATATTTTACAAAGAAGCTGATGCATGCACCTTATCAGTTCTTCGCCGCCGTGTTTGAATAGCTCGGCCGGCAATCCATCGGCCCCTGCCGCTTTGTTGTTCTTCAGGCGGGTAATTGCTATTCGAACTTCTTCATGGTCGGGTAATGGAACGTCTGCTCCATCGTCATCGATTGGGGAATCGGGTTCTCCTTCTCCTGGTGTTGTGCGTTCACTGCCATTTAGCAGGCTGGAGAAGTGTTCCCTCCATAATTTAAGTATGCTCTGGGCATCAGTGACTAGATCACCCTTGGGGGTTCTACAGGAATACGCTCCGGTCTTGAAACCTTCCGTAAGCCGCCGTAGAATTTTCGAGCATTACCCCTGTCGGCCAGATTATCAAGCTCTTCGTACTCACGCATTTCAGCCTCTTTCTTCTTCTGTCTACAAATGCGTCTCGCTTCCCTCTTCAACTCTCGGTATCTATCCCATCCCGCACGTGTAGTGGTCGATCGTAACGTTGCGAGGTAGGCAGCCTGTTTTCTCTCCGCTGCGACAAGGCATTCCTCGTCGTACCAGCTGTTCTTTTGCATTTTCCGAAAACCAATGGTTTCGGTTGCAGCTGTACGTAAGGAGTTTGAAATGCCGTCCCACAGTTCCCTTATTCCGAGTTGTTGACGAGTGCTCTCAGAGAGCAGGAGTGCAAGCCGAGTAGAAAATCGTTTGGATGTCTGTTGTGATTGCAGCTTCTCGACGTCGAACCTTCCTTGTGTTTGGTGGCGCGCGTTATTTGCTGCACAGAGGCGGGTGTGAATCTTAGCTGCAATAAGATAGTGGACCGAGTCGATGTTAGGACCTCGGAGCCCACGCACATCTAAAACACTGGAGACGTGTCTTCCGTCTATCACAACATGATCGATCTGGTTGGTAGTTTTTCGATCCGGAGACAGCCAGGTAGCTTGATGAATCTTATTATGCTGGAATCTAGTACTACAGATAACCATATTTCGGGCCCCGGCGAAGTCGATCAGCCTCAACCCATTTGGGGATGTTTCCTCGTGGAGGCTGAATTTACCGACCGTAGTGCCAAAGATACCTTCTTTGCCCACCCTGGCGTTAAAGTCGCCAAGCACGATTTTGACATCGTGGCGGGGGCAGCCTTCATAAGTGCGCTCCAAGCACTCATAAAAGACATCTTTGGTCACATCGTCCTTCTCTTCCGTCGGGGCGTTGGCGCAAATCAGCGATATGTTGAGGCGGATTGTGTAAGACGTTCATTCACCGGAGTGAATGATAGTACTCGGCGACGGAGTCTCTCTCCCACCACGAATCCCACACCAAACTTGCGCCCTTATATGGCCACTGTAGTAAATGTCACAAGGACTACTCGTCCTGTCCTTGTCCTGTCCATCGCATTTCTTGGACGGTGATGACGGTGGTGATGTCAGCCTTTATTTTCAGGAGGACATCAACCAGCTGGCAGCGGCACCTTCCCAAATAAGGGTCCGACATTCCAGGGCATGCCCTCAATCAGTCCTTTTTCGTTTGCCATGGTCGTCATCAAAAGGGGGTCTTTCATCCGAGGCTGGTTGTTACTGTTCACTGGGGGTGTTTTACGTGGTGGGCGGACCTTGCAGGAATGTTTTGCCCTTCACTTTAGGTCGCCTTCGAACGGATGTTCTTAGGCTACCCAGAGGATACTTGGTCAAAGACCGGAAGTAGCGAGCTGCTTGAGCCATGTGTAAAAGAATCGTTTCTGGCCACTCCCAAGTGAATGGCGATCAGAGAACTTTCCTCACTTGCGTGAACTTCTACACATGACTCCATCATTGGTTTACACTGCAATAAAATCATTGGCAACCACATAAACATCAAAATATTTTCAATTTCCTATATTCAATAAGTGGTAATTTAACGCGCCTTTAATACAACCAATGAGAACTTTCAAAATTTCCCAAACACTTAAACGGCAATCGCATGCAATGAAACAAATACCCTGATAGAAAACGACTAAGAATTTTACCACTAATGACAGCTTTGTCCATACTCATGAGATATATTTTAATTTTGCATTGTGTCTCCAACAACAGTTTAGATTATACAATCATATAAAACAACAATATTGCTAAGTTCAAAAGTGTCACCGAACATTTTATATGCATGATAAATTAATAATCGAGGATTTCATAATACGTCATTTACATATTTTTCAAATACCGTATTTTTGTAAGTTTTATACAGAGAAGGCATCAGATGAAATAAAGAATAGCGCCATATTGAAGAAGGCGTGGTTCGAACCGATTACTATATGTACATGTCATCAGGGTGTTAAGAAAATATTATATACCAAATTTCATTGAAATCGGTCTAGTAGCTCCTGAGATATGGTTCTTGGTCCATAAGGGCGGCGGCGCCACGCCCATTTTCAAACTTTTTAATCCTTGCTGTGATTAGAGCTGCGTGCAGTTTCATTCTGCCACTTCTTCCGTAAAATTTAGTGTTTCTGACGTTTTTTTTTAGTCGGTTAACGCACTTTTAGTGATTTTGAACATAACCTTTGTATGGGAGGTGGGCGTGGTTATTATCCGATTTCTTCCATTTTTGAATTGTATGTGAAAATGCCTGAAAGAAACGACTATTGAGTTTGGTTGACAAATCTATGGTAGTTTCCGAGATATGTACAAAAAACTTAGTGATGCGGGGCCACGTACTCTTCCAAAACAATTGCGTCCAAACCATGCCCATCCTTACTGCGATCCTTTGTGCCAAAACTTTAATATCTTATTTATGGCTTAGTTATGACACTTTATAGGTTTTCGGTTTCCGCCATTTTGTGGGCGTGGCAATTAGCATAACTTGTCCATCTTCGAACTTTTTTAACCTTCTTATGGAGCCAAGGTATACGTGTACCAAGTTTCATCAAGATATCCTAATTTTACTCAAGTTACCGCTTACACGGGAGGACGGAAGGACAGACAGACAGTCAACCGGAT
This sequence comes from Bactrocera neohumeralis, assembly GCF_024586455.1. Taxonomy (NCBI): domain Eukaryota; kingdom Metazoa; phylum Arthropoda; class Insecta; order Diptera; family Tephritidae; genus Bactrocera; species Bactrocera neohumeralis. The sequence goes on along the minus strand of NC_065919.1, from coordinate 34,412,282 downwards.
TTCAACTCATTTCGTCATCCTGGTCATATATATATAACACTATATCTATGAATAGCTCTGCCGGCAATCTATCGGCCCCCACCGCTTTGTTGTTCCTCAGACGGGTAATTGCTATCCGAACTTCTTCATGGTCGAGCAATGGGCATCGAGGGTTCTACAAGAGCATGCTCCGGTCTTGAAACCTTCTACTAGTCGCCGCATTTTTTCGTAGAATTTTCGAGCATTACCTCTGTCACCCAGCTTGTCTAGTTCTGCATACACACGCATTTCGACCTCTCTCGCTTTTTCTGTCTGCAAATGCTTCTCGAATTATCAGTTAAATATATTTATATATGTCACATATATAATTTCATTTGAAGTTATGTGGTTTAAATTAAATATCTCAAACATGGAGGAAAATATTATTGAAATTAAATTTAGGTGATCTTTCAAAGTGGGCTATTTTTTTAAACAAAAAAACAGAAACTTACAATTTAATGATCTTACAAAGGGTTTTATAATCATTAAAGAAAATTCTTTGACATTTATTTTTTTAAGATTATATCATCCTACGTAGAGAAGTTTAATGGGGTTAACGCCGCTAAATCCAACTTTGCATACAAGTCTAGGGATATTCTCCCAGCAGCATTTCATACTAACCATTTTACAACAACAAGAAGTAATGCTTCGAGCTTCAGGTTTAACTAGCATTATTTGTAATTACAAGAACTTTCTCTTTCTCTTATCCAGAAGCCCTTAAAACAGGAAAGTTCAATGCGCTAAGAAAACATAATTAAAAATTTCAAATCGACAAATGTAATGTCTTTGCTAAATAACAGAATATTATATATCACTAGCTGACCCTGCAGCCGTTGTCCTGCGTGAAATTATATGCTTTGTAATGAAAAAAATTGAAATTATATTGTGTCGAAAATGATTTAAGATTTTTCTACATTTTGTAACCGGATACTACAGAATAAACATAATTTTTTTGATTTCGAAAATTCATGGAATGACATAAATATCAAAGTTTTCCTTGTGTCCTGTCAACACGCCACATATATCTGCAATTTTCCTGGAAATTGAATACGTTTGAAATGAAATGGCTGTCCCTTGTATTCGATAACTGCGTGATAATCATGAAGATGGTGGAAAATAATAATGACAGATCCAACTTTGAGACGCAAATGATGCTGGGGCATACCAAGGCTGTCCAAAGAATTTGGAAATTCCACTGGATAATTTACGGATTTATATGAGCGCAAACCTCTCGAAATTTGACTTTGAATCTTCCAGTTTAAGTCATTAACATCGGTATTTTTGGCAACTAAAATTGCGCGTGCACTCAAGCAATTGCAGTTACGATAATTTTGCCAATGCGCGGATAAACATTTGTGATGAGTTCATCTTTCGTTGAAGTGAATTGACAAAAGGGATGTGAAATTGATATCAAACCACTGGAAGTATCAACCGAAATTTGCCCATTTCCAATTCTTAGCGAATACAATGTAAAATGTCATCGGCAATGTCATTTTTTCGTATCCATATAATTAACGCGAATTTGAAGGCTGATATGTCGAAATGATCTTCGCGAAAACTATGCGAACTTCAGTGGCATGCAAAGTAACTATTGCATTGTCCTTCGTCTGTTTCCAGTGATTAGCATGTTCCAGCAAACACAACTGCTGGCATGCTTCTCAAAAAGTTGCACACACTTACCTTTCACAATACGCAATGACTTAAATGAATTTAAACCGCGAGACGCACAACAGTCGGAAAACTTTCATGAATTGCAAAAGTAAATATCCTAAAAAGCGCTTTATTGCAGTTCACGTATCGACCCATTTGATACTTGCTGATCTCATCTCGTTCAAGGTCAATAATCGCCATGTTGCTTTCTTTGGTGACGTATTTGCAAACGTATTTGATCGCATTCAGCAAACTACAATACTTAACATTGACATGAGTTTTTAATGTGACAACAGTTACCAATATGGTATGGTCCATGTGTTATCAACTTCGATATTCATGCCTCTAAATTGAATGCTAGATGTTCTTCCATTGTCGTCTTGTGAGCGACGCCGATAGAGTGAATATCCATCATATACACCATAGGTTGCTTCAAGATAAAATCAATCAAACATCGTAACTCTTGTTTGAAAAATGCTGTGAAATCGTGACGATCGCTTTGCTGTTTGACCGCGATCCATAATTCCACCGTATGTCATCGCATCCTGGGAGTACTTGTTCATGTGTCTTGGGCTCCCATACGTTGATGGCAAAAAGAACGCCGATCGATATTAGCGCGACCTAGTCGTGGCTTCATAACAAATTTCAATATGTAATTGATCACTTTGTCTAAAACACACATATAGTTTTCGCTAAATAATTTTCAATAATTTTTTATTGAATAGCCGAAATAAAAAAGCAAGCGACCGAACTTGAATGATTCAAATAAATTGAAATACAAATCAAGATATTGAAAACAAAACAAACAAAAATGAAAAAAAAAATTATGGAAAAAAGTTACTTTTCGGAATAGTCCAAATTTCCGACTTTTCCTCATGAAAAGTATAAGGTGTTTTTATTTCTAAACCTTCCCCTAACCACAATGAACAACCTCTGAAAATTTCATCAAGATTGGGGCCGCCGTTCTCTTAGCGTTAGCAACAAACAAACATTCATTCGTTTGTATGGGAAAAACAAATGGTCTGGTATTAAGGGTTTTCCAGCAATTATTCGAATTTTTCTCAAAACCCATATTTGAACTTCAACGAACATTTAAAAAAATGAATTGGCAAAATTGGTCCAGACGTTGTTGAGTTATGCGCTTAGCAACACATTTTGCGATTCATTTTTATATATAAGATTCAGTTAAAATAAATTTTATCTTAAATGCTAATTCAGAGTTGCATGTACATATATGTACGTTGGTTGTATAAATGACTGCATTCCAACGAAGAAGGTTAAGATTTCCAACGCATGGTAAAGTCTTCCGCAAATCAAGCAGTAGTCCAATCAGCGACTACATAAACCTTAAACTATATAAACCTAAAATCGTCAAATTGCAATCAGTAACACACATGGACGACATTTTATTAGGTAGCCACAGTATCTCATTAGCTTATAATAGCCAAGCAAAGGAAGAAACTATAGAATAAGAGGAATAAAAAAAAAACATTTATGTATGTTCCAATGGTGCTATAAACATATTCAAGTTAATATAATATGCAATAAGAACATACATATCTATTAGTTTGTCATAAATATATATGTGACATCACACTTACGACACAAGATGAAACATTGTACTTTGTCTATACGGTCCGCTTGAAGTGGACTCCAGATGTAATTCGTAGATTGTAAGATGAACCTTTCACTTATAACATGTCTTTAGTGGAATGAAGATATACTTCTGAGAATGTAAGATTATTGTTTGTGTCTAGGCTTAAGCAAAATATTTTATAATGTATAAGAAGGCAAAATTAAGAAATTTCGCGGAATTTTAATCGGCAATCCTTGAAATAATCTCTAGAGGACCAAAAACAGTAAATAAAATTCTATAGGGGAAACAATCTACATGTTACCATTCTTTTTACCAAACAAATATAGCGAAAAGTGCGAGAAAAGTGAAATAAAAAAGAACACATAAATTTTTATACAACAATAATTTTGAATAAATTTGTTAAGTGAACGGAAGAAATTAACAAAAACAATGCTTCTGAAATAATAAAAGCTCCTGACGGACCAAAAAAAGTAACAGCTTCTGAAATATAGCAGCAAAGTCAACAACAACAACAACAGGACCAGCAAAAACAACAGCAAGTTATGGCTGGTGAAATTTAGAAGCAAAGCCAACAAGAGCAACAACAGTAGCAAACTTCAAAGGAAAACTTAATTAACAGCAATATTAACAATACCTTCAACACTAGCATCAAAGGCAACATCAACAACAAAATAGTTGTAAGTAACTCTATATTCATTAGTTGCATGAGAAATAATTCCTCTAATATTAAGTACGAAAAGTTTTTTACTGTGACAATTCATCGATATCGAGCAAATCAGTCGCATTTGAATGCGAAGTTAAAAGTGAAGAACTAAGTAACAAAATAAAAACAGAAATAGTGAATAATGACAAAGTTGAATTAGGGTATTTCCGTTATAAATATCGCTGAAAAATATAATTTATCCCGTCAAACTGTTTATTATCGATTTAAAAAAATATGAAACTACAGAAGACATTCATAATTTACACCGAACAGGTATGAACCGAAAGACAACAGACAATGAGGATGGTTTGATTTTGCGACAAATCAAAATGGATTCTCTTAAAACACCAAAAATGGTTGCTTTGAAATTGAATAAGGACAAAAATGTTTCCCTTAGTGAAAGAACAATTCAACGGACTTTAAAATACTTCAATATATATATATATATATAACAAGGACAGTCCCCTTCATAAACCTTAGAAGTAAAATGAAGAGGTTGGCATTTGCCAAAGTTCTTTTAAATACCATTCATCGCTTAAAAAGGTGTTTGTAGGAATAATTACATATGTTCACAAACAACATACACCCATTTGTCACAAGGTCGTGTTTTGGGAATGCGTATCTTTTAATGGGGTGGGAGATTTGGTTCCCATCGATGGTTTCATGAATTAACATCAATATTTAAGATCACTAAATGATTACGCATTTACTTCTGGTGGTAAATTAATCGGGGAAGCTTTCATTCTCACAGGAGGATAACGCTCCTTGTCACAACACAAAAAAGAATTTAGTCAGAATTTGGAGTTGAAAGTCCAGATTTAAATATAATAAAAAGGAATGGTCTTATGTAAATCGAAACTGATTTGACAAGAAGAAGAGTTGAAACTATAACTGAAGTGACAAATGCCTGGAAGGACTATTGCGTCAAGCGACAGATTTATACCTAAAACAACATTAAACAAATGGATAGTGAAATACTGAATATTGAATTATAAAAATTAAACTATGAAGCTCCATTACGTAAAACACTTACCTTAATGATGCATTCTTAATTTAATCTATTACTTACCTTAATACTTATCTTAACATAAGCTAGTACAATGTTTAACGAAATATAATTATTTATCCCTTTTTAACATACACTTTGCGTCATCAGGTTAGCACATCTTCATCTGCCGAATATGATTGCTTCTGTTTTTGTTGTTGTTAACTAACTGCTACTTTATTGTTTTCTATTTCTTTCATTGTGTATGCACTATCACTGGCAAAGAGAACATGCGAGAATAATGTCCCGTTATTTGATTTTTGTTATTTTCTTCTATTTTTAATCGGAAAATGACGCAATTTTTGCATCATCAGGTTAGCACATGCAATTTGTCTTTCATTTATCTTCGGAAGTTGAATACTTATTGACACCAAATTTTTTGTACTGCTCACGTGCTCTATTTTCATTAATATTTTTACCCATATTAAAAAAGCGTTTTCGGTTGAAGAGAAAGCAAAAATTGAAGCCTTTGAAGAGTTAAAGCTTTCAATAACTGAAATATCGAAAAAAACCGGCAGGAGTCGAAAAGTTATATACAATTTCTTACGTAATAAGTCGGGATATGGTCGAAATAAAAAAGGCGGTAATAATAAAGTGCTTTCCGATATTGATAAGAGAGCGATTTGAGAGAAGCATCCACCTCTCACGAGTCGACCGCAAAGATCAGGACAAATGTAAAAGCAAGTTTATCTACTATTCAAAGAGTTATAAGGAATGCTTCACACTTGAAGAGACTGAAACTACAGAAAAAACCACCACTTAACGATGCACGAAAGGAATTACGACTAAATTTCTCACGAGAACACATGGCCTGGAAGTCTGATTGGCACTATGTTGTCTTTTCAGATGAAAAGAAATTTAATTTAGAAGGACCCGATGGATACAATTATTACTTCCATGATCTTCGGAAGGAGGAACATCATTTGGATCGACTTCATAGTCGTGTGGGCGGAGCCATCTCCTACTATGGTACGTGCGACCTGCAATTTTTAAACACGAATATGAATGCAAATTCATATAAAAACGTACTCGAAACGGCTTTTCCCTATTTTCAAAGTTTGTTTGGAAATGTACCATGGCGCTTCCAACACGACAATGCTCCGATCCACACTGCCCGGATGATTAAGTCTTGGATTAAAAATGTCGATTTATTACAGTGGCCGCCTTACTCACCGGACTTAAATATAATCGAAAACGTGTGGGGGTGGCTGACTCGCAAAGTTTACGAGTCCGGTAGACAATATTCCACCAAAGAGGAATTAATTGAAGGCATTAAAAGTGCATGGTCAGCTATTTCTTTGAACTATATTGGGAAGTTATACGAATCGCTTCCAAATCGCATCTTCGAAATCATTCTTAACAAGGGAGGATCGACTCATTATTAAAACTATTAAAAAATATGTAAATTATTTAATACATAAGTTTAGAAATAAGTTCTCATCTGAAAAGGTTAAAAAAATTAAAAAAAAGTGATGTGTGCTAACCTAATGACCTAAATGAAATTGTTAATTTTTTGGTTGATTTGAAAAATAAATTTAAAAAAAAAATGATAAATAGAGAATCATTAATTTTTGTTTTATTTAGTAGAAAATTTATTTGTTTATAACCACTAAAAGAATTAGAGCTTTAGCTTCTTTAGTTTTAAATTAAATTAGCCAAAACTAGTAAAACCAGCGGTGTGCTAACCTGATGACGCGCAGTGACTTTCATATATTACCACTAGATTAAGCCGTTAGTTTAAGATTTAGGCTAAGCGATTGCATAAAAGTAAATAAAACACTCTCTTGTAATTTAAACGTGAAACGGTACGCACGCATTTTAATTTGAAGGCTGAACTTTATTTTTCGAAACAGGCAATTGGTGCTTTCTATTTTTTAATCGCGCATCCCAATTATAGTAATTCGTGTCTCAAAAACTCTTGAGAAATTTTCAAGAACATTTCAACTTATTATCTCAAAAGTTTGGTAAATTCGGTTCAAATGGTTTTAGAGGTTAATGGTGGTTTTATTTTTCAATATTTTCAAGTCTAAAAGAAATAAATAAAGCTAACTTATGCCGGCCGAGCTATTCAAACACGGCGGCGAAGAATTGATAAGGAGCATGCATCAGCTTTTTTGTAAAATATGGTCGGACGAAAGCATGTCCAACGATTGGAATTTAAGTGTGCTATGCCCAATCCATAAAAAGGAGACCCCACAATCTGCGCCAACTACCGTGAGATTAGCCTCCTCAACATCGCATATAAGGTTCTATCGAGCGTATTGTGTGAAAGTGTCGTTTGGTAACGAACGGCTCGGAGAGGTCCTTCCTGATCCTGACGGAGCTTTTGGTGTTACTCAACGTCAGTTTTCACAGCCGTATTAGTTTTGCGGAGATACCATATTCAAACATCGCGGCATAAAGGCAGCTCCTTTTCGTGCTGTCGAAAGCAGCTTTAAAATCGACGAAGAGGTGATGCGTGTCGATTCTCCTTTCACGGGTCTTTTCCAAGATTTGGCGCATGGTGAATATCTGGTCGGTTGTTGCTTTGCAGTTTGTTGATGGTGGTGTTTAACCGTTCACACAATACACTCGATTGAACCGTATACGCGATGTTGAGGAGGCTTATCCCATATTTTACAAAGAAGCTGATGCATGCTCCTTATCAGTTCTTCGCCGCCGTGTTTGAATAGCTCGGCTGGCTTTTTTGTTCTTCAGACGGGTTATTGCTATTCGTAATATGACGTGACAACTGATGATTACTTTTCGGCTTACTTGATCGAACAGACGATAGCCTTTACCTGTATCTGAATATCCGATCATTATGCATTCTTTACCTTCACAGCGAAACTTTTTTGTCATCATCACCATAAACTTGTTTCATCAATTGAAACGTTTCGATAAAAGTTTTACCAATTTTAAAACATAATTTAATGTTGGCTCTATGTTCGAAGCTCATTTTCGCATCGATAACACAAACATACTGACACTTAAAACGCAATAATTATACTTCCAAACTATGAAATGTCATGAAATTCTTAGTGAACAATCGATAAAGATAGCAGATTCTAACGTACTGGTCGACGTATAGATAGCACCACCCAGCTGTCTTAACTGCTTCCGCCCATTGCTGCGGAACTGCGGACTCAAATACATTAGAAATATATTCGCGACCGTTATCGTTACTTACAGCCTTAATTTTAGAAACGGTTTTCTTTTCCGCCATAGCTTTGTATTCTTTAAATGCTTCGAATGCCGCATCTTAAGTCTTTAGGAAATAAACACACATATAACAAGATTTATCGTCAATAAATGTCGCAATATAACGAGAACCACCAATTGATGTCGAATTTATCGGACCGCAAATGTGACTATGAACAATAGAAAGTAAATCTGTTTCACACTTCACATTTATTTTAGTTTTGGTACATGTCTTACACAGTAGGGGTATTCTCTTGCTCTTGCAAAACCCTTGCACGGTACAAGAATTGCATATATTTGCTCTTGGTGCACCGGCACAACACACACGCAGAAAATTATTTGCAACGACTGTAAAATATGTCAGACAAAAACCCATGTATATTTGCGTCCAATGTCACGCAAAAATATAATTGCAACCCTGTTTTAGCTGTCATTTGTTGTTTTTGATTTCCACGTAGTCACCCTTAAATGTAACTGTATGCCCACACGATTGCTTTGCTCACTGACTTAAAGTTCATTTGCAAATTTGGTACATATATACAACACATTCTTTAACATAATTATTGTAATGGCGACGTCGACGTCGCCACAGACAACTGCTTTTATACACAAGCCACCTGCCTACCAGATCTTCTCACTAAAACTGGTATAGTTTTGAAACAAACTGCGGTCGAAACAAAGTGCGAAGTTGCGCCGCTGTCGACACACCAAGTCTGCGTCGAAGACTTATTGCCGTTACAGTTTTTTGCATTTATCATAAAGCACGAACGCTTATAATTTTTTCCGTCTTGCTTATGCACATTATTTGTAGGCTGTCTACACGCCGCCGCAAAATGTACATTTTTTCGACAATTGTAACACTTAAACTTTTCTTTGTTCTTACTGTTCTTGTTATTGGTACTGTTTTTGTACAGTTTGTAATGTTTCCTTTGTTTTAGACATTTCCACTCGCGTCTGATTTAGCATAAGCATTTCTGCGTTTATTTCACACTTTTGTACAAATGCATATCGTGCGCACCTTCTTCTAACTATATCACTTTTAAAACGTTCAATGATGGCAATAAATCTCTGCTCTCCATAGCAACAACAAAGTTTTCAAATGCAATTGGTTAAGATTATCATCAACATTTCTTCCGGAATGTCGACCTCTATTTCAGCGAGACTTTCTTTTATGCAACATTTAAGTGGCCTGCCACAGCACTACTCTCTGACATGAATTTTTCGCGCAGGCCCTTTTGGCTGATGGATTTCACGGAACTTATCCCATGCAGCCTTTGCACAAGTTAAAGGTCTCACATTACACTGTGAAACATTGTTGGGATTATTGTCTGGGGGGTGAGAAATTCCAAGTCAGGGTGATGGTACTAGGTCAGTACAGTAAAACCCTCAAAGGGTTTGGCGTTCGTATGTGTCAGTTTTTGTTTATGACCTTTTAAACTTTTTCCTTATCTTGATGTTTTATCGCTTAGTTGTAACATTTTGGCAAAAACGTAGTTTTTAAGCTATTGCATAGCTTCTATCGCGGGCTTCTGAGCGCGGGGACCGAATCCAGAAATTCCGAAACGGAAATATACCTAATGCTAAAATGTCGCACACAGGTGGCGCTGTGTGGCGTGAAAAACAAATTGCGGTGACGAAAAATGCTGCAAACCACAAAGGCGCTATCGTAAAGGAAGTGTGTGCATACAGGATGACTCATTAGGAAAAATTGCCATCGTCGCGGAAAGACGAATGAATGAAGAGAGGTCGCTTGTAGAATTTGCGCCTGCGTTTATGAGTGAAATCGTTTTTGTTGTAAAATTTACTACATTTGGGCTTCGCCAATTCGGCTGCCAAATTGACTTTTGACGCTTCTGCTATTTGAGCAATTGTTGTTTTTGTAGAACAATACTTCAATTTTAAGCTATTGCATAGCTTCTATCGCGGGCCTTGAGCGCGGAGACTGAATCCAGAAATTCCGTAATGAAAAAAACCTCACGCTCCGCGACACATGCCTATGTATATATTCTGTATGTTTACGAAAGCAAATGCGAGCCATATACATATGTACATACATTCATAATAACAAGTGTCGCACGCTTCTTTCGCATCTCCGTTGTCACGGTCAACCAATTTTTTGTTGGTGACATATTCTCATGTGTACGCATACATATGCATGTACGTTTAACTTCGCGAGTAGTGTAAAGGAGGCGTAAGTAATGCTCATCTATTGCGCGCAAAACCACAAATGAATATAAAATAAATATTACATTGTTTATATAGGAATGCTTAAGCACAATTATTATATAGTAGTCAAAAAATATGAATTCTTATTTGTCCTAGAAATACATTTGTAAAAAAGGGATCTTTTTCCTTTTCGTATTATCTTGTTTTTCCCAGAAATACATTTGTAAAAAAGGATCTTTCTCCTTTTCTTATTATCTTATTTTTCCCAGAAATACATTTGTAAGAAAGGATAAAGATCCTTTTTTTATTTTCCACATAAAAGATTTAAGGAGTTCAAAAGCTTAAAACGTGGCCAACATCAGCTACCTACCCAGCGTCATTTCGCAAGTGATAAAATAAATTATTCAAGAGCTCAAAGCATGCTCTACATCAGCTCGAACCTACCTTTAGCAAATGCCACATAGAGATTTGGCAATGGCAATAGCAATAGGTTTGACAGTTAGTATTCTATAAATTCTATCCTGTCGAGATGCCCCGTTATGAAACGGAGTGACCGATTGACATGATTTTCATTTTTTCTATATTCAATAAAATAGGACAGATATATGAACAACGCGGAGAGAAATATAGAACCGAGTTTGAGCAATCTTTTAATTAATATTAGTTGATGTTCAAAAGTTGTTGTTGAGAGTCGAGAGCTCATGTAGTCGCTGTCTAAGAGGCCTCCTAGCGAAATAAAATTACAAATACACCCCCCTCCCCCCCAGGCCTCTACAAAACGCCACCATTTTCTTTCTGGGTCTTTTACCGCCCCCCTGGACACCTGCAGCGCCCACAAAGGGGCGTTATCACCCACTTTGGGAAACACTGATATAGCCTGTCAGGAATCGTTAGACATAGTTAAAACCGTACCAGAATTTACTCGTAGAATGAATTCATATGTTAGTTGGAGAGAGGCAGCGCTTAACTCTATGAGCCTATACGAAGGGGCAGTAGAAAATACTTCGCTGCACTCACCATACTTAGAAATAAAATAACGCATGATGCAAATAATGCATTAACAAACCATGGAACAGTTCTAAATTTCGATGCAATTCTATCTCGCCTAGACTTTGCATATGGGGACAAACGTCCAATACATATAATTGAACAAAAATTAAGCATCTTAAGGCAGGGTGCAATGTCGGTAGTAGAATATTATAACCTCGTCAACAAAAAGTTGACGCTATTAATAAACAAAACAATTATGACTCAAGGAAACAACGCAGAATTGACAAAAGAATTAAACAAAAAAAACAGGGAACATGCCTTAAGAATCTTTATAACAAGACTAAACACCCCATTACGAGACATAATATTCTCTCTAAATCCACAAGATTTACTTGACGCTTTAGCAAAAGCTCTAGAACTCGAATCAAATAATCAAAGAGCCCGGTTTGCTCAAAACTTCATGTATGACACAAACAGGGTGAAGCCAACGTACACAAACAATAACTTAAGGTTTCCTCAAAGGAACAACCCTCTCAATAATAATATAAATTATAATTTTCCGAAACCAACTTCTATGGATATAGATCCATCTGTATCCAGAATTCTCAATAGAGATTTAATATGAGGGGCAACAAAGCACTAACCATTTTTACCCGCAACAAAGCCATTTTTTAGTCTAAGAGGGGACGAACTCCCCTACCTCAAATTACACGACTCAAAATTAAATAAAAACTTAAAAGCTCTAGTTGATACGAAAGCAACCTCATGCTCCATTAAGCCTGGGGTTTATAATAATAAAAACGAATTAGACCTTTATAAGCGCATAAAACCGTGAATGGCTATTCCAGCATCAAATTTTACCACTTAACTACCTTATTTGGAGTCGAAGAAATCTTCTATGAAATAGAGGGATTAGAATCGGATCTCCTTTTGGGATACAATTTCCTTAAAAATATTGAGGCACTTATCGATGTGTTCAATGGGAAAATTAATTACAGGGTAAAGAATAACTTGGAAAATGAAAACAGAAGTATGAATATTTATTTTGAAAAGAAAACTAAAGAACAAGAAGCTACAAAGCCAGCCGAAGATTTTACCGGCAATAGATGATGCTGAAGATTTATACCAGCATAACGAAAAAAATAAAAAATATTGTGGAACGAAAAAGTTCTATGACGCCAGCCGATGATAATACCGGCAAATTAAATAAAAAATATATTGTGGAACGAAAAAGCTCTACGACGCCAGCCGATGATAATACCGGCAAATTAAATAAAAAATATATTGTGGAACGAAAAAGTTCTACAACGCCAGCCGATGATAATACCGGCAATATTTTATTTAAAGAAATTATTTTGGGACAAAAAGGTCCTAAAACGCCAGCCGAAGTTCTTACCGGCAAAATAAAACAAAAAAAGAATGGTGAAAAACCAAATAAAAATATAAAAATACAATAGTTTGGTTACTTGGGAAAAGAAAATCCTAGGACGACAGTCATAGATAATGCCGACAATAAAATCACAAAATATACTCCAAAAAAAGGAGGTACTAATATTTTAAAAATAAGTAATTTCAATATTACCTATGAGAATAATTTCGAAGAAATAACTGAGCTTCACACACATGTAAAAGAAAAGAATTCTCAAATGTATTCAGGCAATGATACAAGCTTCCCATTTCACCCTGGAGAAATCATTTACGAGAAAATAATAGGAGAGGTCAATAAATTAGAACCTAGATATAAAAAACAACAAGTTAAGAAAAATTTAGAGCATAGAATAATAATTAATAATAGAAATAGAGTTATCATAAAAATAATATAAAATCATAATTATTAAAAGTTTCCAATGTGATCATTTTAATTTTGACTGCACTAATCTGCTCAGCAGCCGCTGATGGTATAAACTATACCCGACAAGACTACGTACTTATCGAAAATGGAGATGTTCCCATTTATGAGGAATACGGCGACCTATTTCACATTACTAATTTATCTTATTTTGAAAATATAATAGCAGACGAAAATAGAAATTTTTACAGTAATAACGAACAAAATCACGACAGCTTAGGAATTATTACACAGGAAACAGAATCAGAAACTTTGATAATTAAAACTTTATTGGAACAATTAAAACAAATCCATTTTAGGCAAAAGAGGGATATATATGAATTAGGAACACTTTGAAAATGGACAGTTGGTACACCAAACCATGACGACTTAGTAAAAATTAATGACAAATTGGACGAACTAGTAGTAAATAACAATAAACAATTTACAACAAATTCAGAAATTTTTAAAATAATAACAGAATTAACTGACACAGTAAATTATATTAAAGGCGATACCACAAACAGGAAAATTAAAAGAAAACGAAATCAGTATGTTATACATGAACTGCAAAATTTAATAAATACAATAACTTTTGGTAAAATTGGAATTTTAAATACAACAATTTTACGCGATGGAATAAAATTCCTGACTGCGTAGATTCCGATCCAATAGAAATTGAAGCGTGTTTGGGTCTCTTACTCTTTGCAGGGGTAAGAAGAAATAGTCGACTAAATGCCAAAGATTTGTTCAAAACTGACGGGTCTTCCCCGAAAATATTTCGGCTAGCTATGAGCTGGAACAGATTCTATTTATTATTATGGTGTCTCCGGTTTGATGATAAGGATACTCGTGTAGAACACGCAGCAGTTGATAAACTTGCTCCCATCAGAAAGCTGTTTGAAGAGGACGTAGAATCTTTCAAAAAATATTACAGCTTGTCACAGTTCGTAACAATCGACGAAAAGTTGGAAGCTTTTAGAGGTCGCTGCATTTTTAGGCAATATGCCCCATCGAAGCCAAACAAATATGGAATTGAAATCTACGCTTTGGCAGACGCTAAAATGTTTTATACACAAAAGATGGAAGTATATGTAGGAAAACAACCTGAAGGTCCCGATGAAATTGATAACTCGGCTTTAGAACTAGTTTTGCATCTGTGTGAAAGTATTCGAAACACTGGCCGTAACATCAAATGTGATAATTTTTTCACAAGCATTTCACTGCTGGATAAGCTCGATCACGAATATAAGTTGAGCCTGATTGGAACTGTGCGGAAAAATAAAAAAGAGCTACCCAAAAATAGTTTTCTGAATTACGAGGTCGAGCTGAAAAATCCAGTGTATATGGACATCGCGGCAACTGCAGCTTTATATCATATGTACTTAAAAGAGGCAAAAATGTCGTACTTTTGTCCATTATGCACGATGATGAAAATATTGATGAAGAGACAGACAAACCACAGATCATCATGGACTATAATGCGACTAAAGTTGGAGTCGATAGTCGGTAGGTGGCATATGGTATTATTTTACAGTTTGATGAACGTGGCAGGAATAAATTCGTTTGCTTTTATATCTTATGAATAATGCTAACAAAAAGATTAGCCGCAGAACGTTTTTGGAAACACTGTTTTAAGACTTGCTAAGTCCGCACCTCAGGAGACGAGCTCTCACTCTTTCTCCGCCAAAGACACTGAGGTTAAGACCTAATGAAATATGCAAATTAGATGGCCCTGAATCTGCATCTGCTTCTAACAACAAAAAATTGGCCGATGTGGATATTGCGCATCAAAGAAAAATAGAAAATATTTTTGTTTGGAGCATGCTGTTATGCTATGTTCTGACTGCTTTGAAAACTTTAATATTTAACTAAGTTTATGTTACAATGGTCTCAAGATATGTGATTTTTAAGAATTACAAGATATTTTTTGTTTGTTTTCAGAATAAAAAGTTGTATGTTTGTTTTTCCTAGACTATAAGAAAAAATGTGACTTTTTTAGGCAGTTTTGAAAAGACTGATAGTCATTAAAGTAATATATAAATTATGCTAACAATTGATATTTTTTGTTTTATTACATTCTATAGTTCTTATAAAATAAGAAAAATATAAACGGTTTTATAGAAAATAACCAGGTAAGAGGAGTCAAAGTCACGGTCTGTCACACCGTGCGCGGGTATAGGTGTTAAAACATTTGGCGCGGGTATAGGAAGGTTAAACACAGTAATTTCAAAAACGTAAAAGAATGTGAACTCAAAAACATTTTGCTATCTAAATATAAAACACGTCAGATTCTGACACCATTAGTCTACTGATAAATTTTGTAAAATAAAATGATCGTAAAATACGCTGTTTACTTCAAGCAAGCAGGCAGAACCGGTCTATACCGGATAATTGAAAATATAGATGAGACAATATAATGATATTTTATGCATTGAAAAATTTAAAGTCGCAGGTTACGGAAATCTGTGGATTATAGAAAAATTATGTTTTTAATTTTGACTTCAGGGTATCAAACTGCATTAGAAACACATAAGAATTTTCATGTGACAAAGTATGTGTCAACCAGTTATATACCGAAATGACACAATTCCGATTTCTTTGGCACCGCGATCTGAAGGTAACGTTGGAAAGAGTAATCCGGCAGACCGCGGATTCTATTTATACTCTCGCAACAAAGTTGCTAACGAGAGTATTATAGTTTTGTTCACATAACGGTTGTTTGTAACTCCTAAAACTAAAAGAGTCAGATATAGGGTTATATATACCAAAGTGATCAGAGTGACGAGTAGAGTTGAAATCCGGAAGTCTGTCTGTCCGTCCGTCCGTCTGTCCGTTCGTCCGTGCACGCTGTAACTTGAGTAAAAATTGAGATATCATGATGAAAGTTGGTAGACGTATTTCTTGGCTCCATAAGAAGTTCGAAGATGGGAAAAATCGGCCCACAAAATGGCAAAACCGAAAACCTATAAAGTGTCATAACTAAGCCATAAATAAAAATATTAAAGTGAAATTTGGCGCAAAGGATCGCATTAGGGAGTGGCATATTTGGACGTAATTTTTTTGGAAAAGTGGGCTTGGCCCCGACCCCTACAAAGTCTTTGTACATATCTCGGAAACTACTATAGCTATGTCAACCAAACTCTATAGAGTCGCTTCCTTCAGGCATTTCCATATACAGTTCAAAAATGGAAGAAATCAGATAATAACCCCACCCACCTCCCATAAAAACCATATCTCAGGAACTACTAATCTAATTAATTTTACAGCAAAATAAAAAAATATGTAAATGACAGATAATGAAATCTCGATTATCACTTTATCATGCGAGAGTATAAAATATTCGGTGACACCTGAACTTAGCCCTTCCTTACTTGTTTATTTTTAATTTTTCCCGACAGTTGGCGCTGCGATCAAATTGAGAAAATATGTCGTAGTTTTGTGTTATTATTGTATGTTTTTAAGGCGTGTGCTAATTAAAATATTATATCAAAATATATAGTAACTAGCGTTACCCGGCGCGCTTCTCTACGCAAAAAATTGATTGCTTAAAGGATTTGATTTCTTAACACAATAATGAAAAAGAAAAGCAATGTTCAATTTAATACAATTGTATACACAACATTTTATGTTTTATTTTGTGGTGCATAAATAAACAAATTTTTCGTGGCTCCAACTCTCGAACATGCAACGTACAGTTGACCGTGAGAAAAGCAAGCTTCCTCTAAATTAACTCCACACACCTGGAGCGTTTGCCCTTGGGCTTTGTTGACGATCATAGCAACAGATAGCCGAACAGGAAATTGAAGACGTTTAAATTCGAATGGCATGTCCGTTGGTATTAATGGGATGCGCGGTATTAGTACAATTTCACCTTTTGCTTTGCCAGTGAGAATTGTTGCTTGAATTAAATTTGGCATCAATTTCTTCACTGAAAGTCTCGTCGCATTACAAAGTTTCGGTGCATTAAGATTTCGAAGAAGTATAATCGATGAACCAACTTTCAAATTCAAATTATGCGGTGGCATGCCTGGTGGTTCCAAAGAATTTAAAAATTCAACCGGATAATTGACTGCGTCTTCATCATTCATAGCAGTATCAATGGATTTATACGTTTCCGAATTACCTGGCAGTTTTTCCTGGATGTGGAACTTGATTTCATTGACATTGACATTTTTTGGGGCTAAAATTGCACGTTCTCGTAACCAATCATGGTTATTATAATTTTGAGTAATATTTGGAAAAACGCGATCAATGAGTTCTTCTTTTGATGATACAACCCATTTTGATCACTTGCCATTTTTCCATCGCCAATCTTCAGCAATTGCTTTGAAAACTCACGTGCTGAAGAATCATTTTGAAGACGCACACGCATATTGGTCGTCAACGAAAGCATTTGTACGTGTGCCCACAAAAATGAACTTTTCAAACGTGCATTAATTTCATCAGCTGGTGTTGATCTCGGAATAACAGGCAACGTTTGACGAAAATCACCAGATAACAATATTAATGCACCGCCAAATAGCTGTAAACTCCGTCTCAAATCTTGTAATGTTCGATTTAAAGCTTCCAAAGATTTTTTATGGGCCATTGGACATTCGTCCCATAAAATAATGGATGTTTGTTGCAAGACTTTAGCCATTCCAGAACTCCTTGAAATATTGCATGTTGGTGTTTCAATTGCTTGCATGTTCAATGACAATTTCAAGTCGGAATGTGCTGCGCGGCCACCATCAAGTCATGTAGCTGCAATTCCGGAAGAAGCAAGTGCCAATGCGATTTTTTGTTCCGACCGAATCGTTGCCAGTATTAATGAAATCAAAAATGTTTTTCCAGTGCGGCCAGGTGCATCCAAAAAATACAATCCACCAGTGTTGTCATTGACAGCTTGCATCACTGTGTCATATACATATTTTTGTTGATCATTTAATTGTGGAGTATACGTTTGTACGAACGCACGCAATTCATTACGATGGCATTGCAGTTCGCGTTGCAATTCTCGTTCAAATAAATCATGCATTGGACGATTTGGTGGAGTCAATCCTAATTGCCCTAATGCCTTATTTGCAATCGTAAGGCACAAATCTTCGATCATTATCAAGGCTTCATTATACATTTCCAATGTCAGCAGCAATGCAGGATCATTGGAACGATGTCGAAGTCGAATCAAAATGTCTTCAGTCATGAAATTTTTTTTATTTATTCCACAATTCCAGTGGATTTGATTGAAAACATGTTGATATTATGATCGCAAATAACATACGAATTTGAATTGGTGGAGAAACAATTGATGCATCACGAAGCGTAGCATTCCAATGCGTATCATCTTCTAGCAAATGCAAGTGTTGACATGCTTCACGATATGTTTCGCACAATTGACCATTAACAGTTCGTAAGTGTTGGAATGATTGAGGTCCATGCACGTTCACCAACAAAAGTCGCAAGTAAAAACATTCAACATTAGCTGGACTAACTGTATAAATGCGTCCCAAAGCATCTGTTCGAAAAATACCTGGATAACCATCAACAGGTGTGCCTTGTTTGCGACGTTGAAATTTTTTTGTTGATGCATTCCATGTGAAATAGTGAGGCACTTCCGAATATAGCAAAGTCCTGGAAAATTCATCAGTTTCACATAACTGGAAATAAGCTGTCGGTGTAGTTACTGGTGGCTCTACTACTCTTTGTTCGGCATTTGCAGCAGTGTAGTAAACACGTTGGCCGTTTTCAAGATGAACTGCCAAATGTACAACAACCGGATGTCTGTCATGAATTGGAAACGATAAAATACGCCATACAGCTCCATTCGTACTAATATAGCGCCCCATTTGGTACTGCAAAATTTCGTCATGACTATTCTCAGGAGCCACTCCAAAAACAGCCATATCGCTGCTATTTGATTGATTTTACAGAATTGCAATATTCTACATTGATGTGAGCGTTGAACATTTTTGACAGCATCGGTGAGTACGGAACTATCCACCGGTTATCGATTTCAACATCTTGATTTTTAATTTTAATTACAGTTGATTTACCGTTGTCTTCAGTTGATCGTCGACGATACTGTGGATATCCATCATCTCCTGCAATTGTTTCAGCAATCAATTGCTTTGGAAAACGTTTCGAACATTTACCATCAATCATACAAAGTGAATTTCGATTAATATCACCACAGGGACCGTGAATCATATTTTTCGTGACAACTTCGAATAATCCTGGGTCGATCTGGAATTTCGGCCGATATGACGGTTTCAATCATATCAGGGGTTATTTTGTTTACGCACCAAATCAAAATATGTGCGTGAGGTAAGCCTCTTTTTTGCCACTCTATGGTATACATAAAGCACCGCACTTCTCCAAATACACGGAGTTTGACAATCAGATCCATGAATTTTTCCAATTTTTGTTGGAATACACGGACAGTTATGTCATGCCGATCTTTTGGCAACTGACCATCAAGAAAACAATCAGACACATCGACCCACTTCGGGTTGCACGTAAATGTTATGAATAGATCCGGTCGTCCATAATTTCGTACATATGTGTTCGCATCTTGCGTATATTCATGCATATGACGTGGGCTACCAACATATGATGATGGTAAAATTGTTAAACGGCCGATATCATTCACATTTACATCATCGATTATTGCGTCACGCAAATGTATGTATTCCTCTGATCTTAATCGGGCTTGATTGTAACGGATGAAATTTAATCGCTCACTTTCAATTTTGGCGTACATATCGACGATATATTGATGCGAAAGTTGATTGCATCGCAAAATAAAATTTGTTTCTTGAGGGCGAATCATCAATCGGTACGAATAAAAATTCATCGCACTGACTTTTTCTGTTGATTCTTGACCTGTATTGCAAAAATTAATCAGCGAATGAAAATGATTTATAAATCATATTTAGCACAGTCGCGTAAATTGCGGGAATTCCCGTCATTCATGTTTCCATCAATAAAACAATTGCGGGAATTCCCGCGCTATTTGAATAGGGCTTTTCTACCGTCAAAAATGGTTCACTTCTTATCACTGCACATTTTTAGTGTTGGTAAAGTCGTGAACTACCATCCCTGACAGGCCAACCGCAATTCAAACAAATTTAATTTGGGGAATTCCCATTCAAAGTTAACGTGCCAGTCATTTGTGGTTTGTTAAGGGGAAGTTTCAATAAAACGAAATGCGGGAAATCTGGACAAAAGTGCATAGGAAATTCATGTGGTAATGGCGGGAATTCCCTAATTTGTTCAGACTATTTAAAAAAATTAACCTGTAGAAAAAAAGCGGGAATTCCCGCTCTTCAATTTTGTATGGAAAAATTAAGTGATTATCTGGCAGCCACCCGCTAAATTCAAATGAACGCGAACGTGTTAAACAAAATAAAATGTATATGTGGACTATCATTGGTATGTAGATTTGGTAGACATAACAGCGATGGAGTTCTGAAATACGTTGTAAATTCTCACAAAACAATGTCTCGTGACTGAAACTGTTCACCAACCACAACAATGGCTACTTCATCAATCGTTGGTGCATTGAATCGTTGAATTGGTGTGCTCCCCAATTGGTGTTTTATCGGCTTTTATTATGATTTTGTGGTCATCGGAGGGCATCCGTTCGAGTGCCACTTTAAGCAATTTCACCAATTCATTGTGTTGATGAAAAAATGTTTGCAATTCATTCACTATTGATCTTCTCGTATTCGTCTAAATTGCACAGCGCTTATTTAATTCACGATTCTCACCATCAATGAAATATTTTTGCAAAAATTTATGATCACCATCGGGGAATGGTAGCAAGGACCCAGCTCTATGGTATATTTTACCTTGAATCTGTAACGGTCGAGAAATATATATAGATGATAACGGATCTTAATTAAATTAAATTTTATAATATTTGTAGCTCCAAAAGATGTCATTTGAAAGCATGAATTGTATTTTTGAATATTTAAGAGGAAATGCTTTGACGTTGGCGAATTACCAAAAACCAATCAATGCAAAGGTTCTGGCGGAAGTTCTAGCACCGGTAATTTGACTTTCCCACCAGCACAACACATGTCAGGCGTTTCGTTTATGAATTTAAATGCTTTGCAATGTATACATTCTATATTCATCTGGCCAATGTAGGCATACATGCTGTAATCAATGGTGGCATCGTAATTGAAAGCCGCGTGTTCCATTTGACGTATATCATAAACGGACGTACGCCCACCACGGTTTCTGGGTGCTTCACTATTATCCAAGTGAGTTCTCCGTCTGTGTCGTTGTGTTTCCATTTCATTTCGTCGAGCACGATCTTCTTCACTTTGTGATCTTCGATTTAACGCTGTAGCATTTGATTGACGTGAACGTCTGCCAATGTTTGGTCGTCTTGAACGTGGTATTCTTTCAGTACAGTGTATGACTAATTGAATGTAAAAGCAATACATTGAAAATTATTTCTAGAAAAAATTATACATTTAATTCAAACTTCAATGTGTGTGCGTGGAAATATGAATTCACATACACTCACACTGGACCTAACCTCAATTGTGCAAATAAAGAAAACACTCACCGGAAAATGAGATCAAATTAAAATTGTGAAAATTAAGTAACGCTTAGCAATTGAACTATATATATAAAAATGAAGCAATTAAAATACAATTAAAAAAGAAACACATGGTTAACACTCACCAAAATGTATGTCAACTGAATTCCAATGACAGCAAATTAATATTCTGTTCGCAATGAGAGCACGATTGATAAATCGCATTGAAAATACTTGATATTGGTACAGTGTATTTTCTTCTTCTTAATTGGCGTAGACACCGCTTACGCGATTATAGCCGAGTTAACAACAGCGCGCCAGTCGTTTCTCCTTTTCGCTACGTGGCGCCAATTGGATATTCCAAGCGTAGCCAGGTCCTTCTCCACTTGGTCCTTCCAACGGAGTGGAGGTCTTCCTCTTCCTCTGCTTCCCCGGCGGGTACAGCGTCGAATACTTTTAGAGCTGGAGTGTTTTCGTCCATTCGGACAACATGACCTAGCCAGCGTAGCCGCTGTCTTTTAATTCGCTGAACTATGTCAATGTCGTCGTATATCTCGTACAGCTCATCGTTCCATCGAATGCGATATTCGCCGTGGCCAACGCGCAAAGGACCATAAATCTTTCGCAGAACTTTTTTCTCGAAAACTCGCAACGTCGACTCATCAGTTGTTGACATCGTCCAAGCCTCTGCACCATATAGCAGGACGGGAATTATGAGCGACTTATAGAGTTTGGCTTTTGTTCGTCGAGAGAGGACTTTACTTTTCAATTGCCTACTCAGTCCGAAGTAGCACCTGTTGGCAAGAGCAATCCTGCGTTGGATTTCCAGACTGAAATTTCACGAGGACATTAACCAGCTGGTCAGCGGCACCTTCCCAATTAAGGGACCGGACATTCCAGGTGCATGCCCTGATATCGTTGTCCTTATTTCGTTTGCCATGGTCGTCATCAAAAGAGGGGTTTCTCATCCGAGGCTGTTTGTCGTTTTTCATTGGGGTAGGCTTTTTACGTGGCGGGTCCCAAACCCAGCGCACAACCCTATGCAGGGGATGTTTCGCCTTCTCACTTTAGCTCACCTTTGAACGAATGTTCTTAGGCTACCCAGAGGATACTTGGTCAAAGACCGGAAGTCGTGAGCTGCTTGAGTCATATGTAAAAGAATCGTTTCTGGCCACGCCCAAGTGAATGGCGATCAGAGAACTTTCCTCACTTGCGTGAACTTCTACACATGACCCCATCCTCCAATTTACTCACAAAAAATGTCAAACTCAGGAACGGCTGCACCGATTCCAAACAAACTTCACACAAACCACCTCCTTATAGGTAGGAACGAACTCTAAAATTTTTGTGTCAATCGATTCGGCGGTTCTTGAGTTATAAGATTACCAAGGAAATGTAACTTCTTTTTATATATATAGATTTGTGTTCGAAGAGTTTTGAAGTATGCAGAAAAAACTATACAATTTGCGAATTTATTGCGGAACCGAATTTAGTGCCAACTACCACATGCATAACCGATATGAATGTAACTGCAGTCCATAAGAACTGCAATAACGAAATAATGCCGACGTTAACGTTACGGACCAACCCCAAACTACTTAAAGTCAATTAGTCCTTTTTTAACGAGGAACGTCTTTAAAATCGCGCCGAAACATACGGGTACCAGGTTTAAAAAGTAGACCTTAACGAAAATGTCTATATAATCGTACCTTAATAATTAAAAAACTATTAGTCTAAGAAACAAAAATGTGGTGTGGATATTTCGCTTATATAGTCAGCTCGCTGTTATGACATTGAGTACGTGTCCGGGTCGAACGGTGATTCTTTCGTGTATTCGTCAAGTTTATTTAAACCGATTGATTTATACAAAAATAAGTGTAATTTGGAAAGTATTTATATTTAAAATAACCAGAAAGTGATAATAAATATATAAACTTTTGTTTTGTTGGCCTCAGCTTGTGCAAGAGCTAGCCAGAAATATAAATTACGGCTATCGTTACAAAGAGGGGGCTATGGGCCACGCATAGGTACCCAAATGTCCGGCGCCGAGCGAGCGAGACGGTTTCGAGTACATCGCAAAGCTGCTGCCGCCGACCTAGCGAGTATCTCTACCACTGGAATACCTGTACTTATGGACGTAACGAATGAACAGACGATCGATATGTCTATTGGATCTGCAACGGAACTGAGAGATGTCAATACCAGTAGAAGTGAAGCAATGCAAAATCATTGGCGTTCAGCAGACAAACCCTTCAAAACGGTATTTGAAGCCAATCCGTTTTGTTTATATTGCTGCGTTTGTGATCGACTTTGGTTCGAAAGAGACTTAAGAAAGTGAAACATCGCAACATTTCTTTCCTTCAAACAAATTACCCAATGAAAATGTGACGGAATTTCGCTTAGGCAGTACCTGTAGCAAATCGATCGTGGCTTCGTACGTAGATTAGTTTTTAAGGCCTGGCTGCGTTATTTGGTAAACCAAGCGCTGTACAAATACTATAACATAAAGATAGACTGAAATGTTTTAACAAAGATATGGATGACTATATCGGGCTTGAATTTCAGATTGAGTCTGTCGATATTATGTACCTGTTCAATCACTCCTGCCATATTCAGCAAACTTAACAAAATTAATACCGAACTCTCAGCCATACTTGTAGACTCTAATCGTTCTATGCGGCGATTTAAATTGCGATCTACAACAGAACAGCTATCTCGTTGATTTCATGAGGAATTAATTCGGCCTCAACTGCGTACAAACATCACCGACAACATTAGGCAATACTACTATAGACTGTACATTACCAGAAATATTAATGTTAACATTATGCTGTATGCTGCTTATTTCACATACCACAGACCTATGTTAAATAAAATTATTGTCGAATATTATTCGTAATAATACATAAGTACTTTATGTTTATATTATGTACCTGTTCGTGTTTTTACTTAAAACAGCGTCAATCCTGCCTTAATTTCAATCTTTAAAACCAACAGCCGTGTGCCCCGGCACATCCCCACCCCTTTTTTTTTGTCGCAACAACGTTGCGACCACACGAAATATGCTTGTCATAGGGCACTTACACTAGATCACATTGCATTTCCGTTGCACATTTAATTATTTTATACGTTCAAACGTATATTGCGACAGCCAAAGACAAAAGTCAATTAACGTCATAATAAATAGTGCATCGTAAACATTTAAGGGAATGCAATTGTTGTATGTAATGTGAGAAGTAGTCGCCAGAAGTTTTGCCAATACAAAAAATAAAGAAAAATAAAAAAGGGAAAGAAAATACTGTAATCTAGCTTAAGTAAAATTTCTAAATAAACTGGCAGAAGAATTTTGACTGTTAAACTTACAAGACTTGTTTTTCTCATCGTAGTTCGCTAAACAGAAGTTTAGTGGCAACCACCTAATCTAAGTCTGATATCGGCATCACATCTCTTGAAAGAAGCCGCTAAAATAAGAGAATTCAGAGGCGACGGAGGCTACGACGTTGCTTCATTCCTCAGAAAGGTTGAGCTGATCCTGCCCTTGTTTAACGAGAACGAAGCGGCCAAAAACTATGTGTGGGAAAGACATTAAACGAAAATCCAGCGGAGACGCTCCAAATAACAAGGTCTCTACCTAGCGACTCACCGTGGGAAGAACTTAAAACAGAAACGGAGAGAGCTACCACCTACTCTTCCACGAGGCCATCACGACAAAACAGCACAACGTAAGTAATTATTACTATCAATTAAAAAACATACTAGATAAGCTTAATTCTAAATATAACTTAGTTCGAAATAAGCCCATAGAGTTTTCCCCAAGGACCAATAAATCCTTAATACTAAGAACATTTTTAAACAATATTCCGCCTCATTTATCGGCAATAATTTACGGCAAAACCATTAACTCCTTAAAGGAAGCCTATTACGTACTGGAAGAAATAGGGCTTACACGCAGAAATGGTCAAATAGAACACGAAAGAAATTGTCAAAGACCTGGGGGTCATAATCCAATAAATAATAGGTATAGCAATTACAACAATTTCAAAAATAAGTCCAACAGCGAGCGAACAAGTACGAATCAAAGACAAGGAAATACAGAACAAACACGACTAAATACTAATCGTTTAAATAATGAAAATCAAAGAAATAACTACAATCACACGATTTCGGCTGTTGCGCTTTTTCCCACTAATCCTATATATTAATCAAGATTTCGCCATCCAATAATGATAGTTCAAATCCACTTCATCGAAGTTATTTGAAACTGATCCACGCTAAATCTCTCGGTGTGACTCTTATTTTGCGCCATCTACTTGTCAGCATTGGAAATCTATTACATTATCACAACTGATTTAGACACTACAAAGAGAAAAAAAATGTAAACAAACAATTTTTTTTAAAGAAATGAATGTAATTTCTCCTGAAAATCGAGTTCCCAAATAAAAATATGCGTCCATTATTTCCACTTATGGAAAATATTTAAAAAAAAACGGTTTTTATTACAAAATACTACATGACAATGTTTTCTTTTAATAAATATTAAGCGATGTGAATTCTTGAATGGCAAAATCAGCTGTCCAACGGTGAGAACCGGCTGATCAGTGAAGGCCTTAAATGTAATCTAAGCCCTTCAAATTTTCGGTCTGAACATGGTATAATACTAAAAACACAGCAAGCTCATTTAGACGTAATTGCCTGAACCATAACAGTTATAATTGTGCAAGGAGGACCAAATATAGGAATGAATTCCAATGGAAGGAGACCACATACGCTAAGAAGTAAATTTTCCCTTAGACCGTACCAGAACAACCTTCCGTTAGTAGAATTCACAATCAAAAATGAAAAGATTATATGCCTAATCTACTCAGGTTTTACTACGTCCCTTATTGATAATAGGAAATTAATTAAGTATAAAAGAATGCCATTAAATAACTAAATTAAAGTCCGGTAATTTAATAGCGAAGTATTAATAAGATGGGAAATAATAACAAGCTTACCTCTCGAATTTAATTTTGACGCAGACATGTGTATTGCGGTTTCGTCCATAGCTGAGGTATGCTCAGCCGCTCCAGGGTCAGCCTTGGGACCCAAAAAGAAGTGTTTACTCTCATAACGATGTATCCATGTATCCCCTTCTGTGGACATCCAGACCAGCGTGATGTATACGGCGGTGATAAAAACGGGTGAAACTAACGTGCCAAGCGGTGATGAAAACGGATGAAACTAGAGTGTCAGGCGTTGACGCTTGTTAATGCTGGCACGGTGATGCATGCGGCAGTGATGAAAACGGGTGAAACTAACGTGCAAGGCGGTGATGAAAACGGGTGAAACAAACGTGCCAGGCGTTGACGCTTGTTAGAGCTGGCACGGGGATGTATATGGCGGTGATGAAAATAGGTGAAACTAGCGTGCCAGGCGTTGACGCTTGTTAAAGCTGGCACGGGGATGTATACGGCGGTGATGAAAATGGGTGAAACTAGCGTGCCAGGCGTTGACGCACAGTGATGTATACGGCGGTGATGGTCCTTCGGTTTCGCGCTGAAGTAGAAATTTAATTAGAGCGTCTGTATACGATGAACCCCGGTTCGCAACTGTCTTCGTTGACCTCTCCCTAGCAACTCCCCTAGCACTGTCCTTACATGCGAGTCGCCTGTTAGTCGCGTTATTTTCTGGTAACGGTGCACTACGGTGTGCAAGCAGCGGTAGTGACGCTGTTCGAGGCAGCGCAGCTGTGCTCTCGCTGTATCTCAACGCAACTACGGTCGATGTCACACGAAAACTAACAAAACGGCAGAGTCATTGCGAGCACTGGTGTTACTTCGATTTGGTGTAATACCTTTTCAACACAATGCCTGCGAAAACTGCCTAATTCGATTGTTTCTCCCCCCCCTGAAGCAGAGCCATTGCGAGCACTGGCATCACACCGAAGCGTGATGCCTTTTCAACGCAATGCCTGCGAAGTATCAAATTCTACGGTATATACTAGCTAACCTGCTACTCCACTTACCCCTGCCTATTGCTGCTGCTTGCGACCTTCCTCTCTGGCGAGCTGGAACAAATGATCGCATTCGGTGTGAAGGGCTTGCTTATATAGCAGCATAGCGCAGCTTTCGTCACCGTAGTGAGGTAAGTTGTGAAGTCAATGCGGTGAAGTTTAGTACTTATGGTGGAAAGCTCTATGTTGAGGTATGGTGAGGGTAAATGATGTACTGTGGGGTGAAGTTGAAGTAAATTATTGTAAGGTGGTAAAAGCCATGTTACAGTCCCCCCCTCACTTCGGACAACGATACTTTGCTGGCTGCAGGTGGAAGGAGTGGTTTCGCTCTCCCACGATGGTTTGGCTGGAGGCTGGCTGGCTGTCCTGGTTGGCATGTGCCACGAACGGGTGCGGATGTGAAAATCTTTATTTATTTCTTAACCTATGGTACAAGGTGTCTTATATCCTACGATTATGCGTACTTACAGCTAGTAACACCAATTTTTAATTTTAGTTGTACAAATGCGCAAATCAGTACTTAGTAAAATTAATTTTAATATATGGCCTTGTCGTACAAATTCATAAATTGATACTTAAAACTAGTACAATTAAAGTTAATTAGGTTAATCGTACAGGTGTAGCACGCATCTTTCCATGCCGTATCGCTCCAATACTCGGTCACCTTCCAATTTCTGCAGGGCTAAACGTCGCCTCGGAAGAATAGCGTTCGCTTGGGGCGCATGATGAAATGCTGTCGCGTCATGGTCGCCCTTCCAGGAACCCTGGACTTTCGTTTGCTGGAGTAATTTTTCTCTTCGGGCGACGTGATAAGCGGCGCTGGTCGTGCGCTGATCTCGGCCATGGGAGGTTGTGTCGTCGTCGTGGTTGTTTGCGCCTTTGAGTGAGGCGGGGTCATCTCGACGTGGGCCGTGGCAGTTGTTTGGGCAGCGTATAGCCCTGTTGTGGCACAGGCAGGAAGCCTTCACCTGTAACTGGAACTCGCCTGGTGATCGGAGGTCTACGTGCGTTCGTGCTGGGCGGCGTCTGCCGCGGCAATGCTTCTAGTTGGCCTGGTTTTATGCCCGGCTGCGGTTGCTGTTTGCCGCCGCTATGCTCCTGGGGCTGCTCGGATGCCCTCGGGCGAGTTTGGGCAGCTGACCCGGTGGCGTCTACGTTGATTGCGTGCAATTGATGCAGCTCGGTTGCATTCGTGTGCGCACGAGGTCGTGCTTCCGGTGGTGGTTGTGGCTTTTGAGGCTCATCTGGTGGCTGTGGTTGGCGCTTGGTATTGCGGCCCGATGCGTGTGGCATTCCGCTGACTACGTGTTTCATTTCGTTTATCTGGAAAGAGATGAGCGAACGGTCTAGGATCGTGTTTATTTGGGGAAGTGGGTATGCGTCTGGTGTGCTTGCTGTGTTAAGTTGCCTCTCGGTTAGCATAGCAAGATGATCGGTGGGTGCCTGTGTGCTTAGGCGTGTAGCGGTTAGGGGTTGGCTATCGATGGTGATAGTTAGGTCTCGCTTCCTTAAGAAATCCATGCCTAAGATGACATGTTCCGAAAGCGTCGGTAGAGCTGATACAAGCAGTCGCGTAGACTTGTTACCCAGCTCTATTGTAACAGGATACATTTTCGTGCTAGGTATATACGTCTGGTTAGCTAGCTGAATGCGACGGGTCTGGCGTCTGGCTTTAATTTGGTGTTTATCTAGATGACGTTGAAGTTCTTTACCGATATATGTGAGAGTGGCTCCAGTGTCCACCAGAGCTTCTATCTGCTTGCTTGGGACTGTAATGGGCAAATAATAACGGCCATCTTGTTTCCCTTCAAAATATTCGCTGCTGGTTGCAACATTGGTGAATTCGGTGTCCCGGCTGCTTACATCGCCAACAAACTTTCTTGCGGTAATACTTAGTACTTACCGCCGTCAAACAGTGATTGGTGTTTCTTGCTTGCCTGGCCTCCTCGCTTCTTAACAATTCGTAGTCTTCGGTTAGCTCGAGTAGTTCGTCTACGCTGTTGAAGTCGCTTCGTCGGATATACGTTCGGTGTGATCTTCCTCGCGAAGTTTCGGGTGTTGGCGAATAAGCGTTTGGATGGCCAACACATAATCCTTTGCTTTTTTGCCCTTCTACAGCGGTGTGGTGTCGTCTGCACTCGGTGACTAATCGTTCCTTCTTTAGTCAATAAATCCAACTCGTCGTGTCTGTCTCAAGCGTTAGAGCCTTCTGCGCTGAAGTACTGGCACGCTTATGATTGTGTAGGGGGTGTGGCGAACCTGATTCATGAGCGTTGGTGACCGTTTCATGTTTTTCACTGTCACTCACAAAGTCAGGTCCCTGCTCCGAGCGCCATTTGTAATGGGTTTTCGTCCATAGCTGGTATGCTCAGCCGCTCCAGGGTCAGCCTTGGGACCCACGAACCCTTAGCAAAAAGAAGTGTTTACTCTCGTAACGATGTATCCACACCCCCTTCTGTGGACAGCCAGACCAGCGTGATGTATACGGCGGTGATGAAAACGGGTGAAACTAACGTGCCAGGCGGTGATGAAAACAGATGAAACTAGAGTGCCAGGCGTTGACGCTTGTTAATGCTGGCACGGTGATGCATACGGCGGTGATGAAAACGGGTGAAACTAGCGTGCCAGGCGTTGACGCTTGTTAAAGCTGGCACGGGGATGTATACGGCGGTGATGAAAATGGGTGAACTAGCGTGCCGTTGACGCTTGTTTGGCACGGGGATGCACAGTGAAAATGGGTGAAATAGCGTGCCACGTTGACGCACAGTGATGTATACGGCGGTGATGGTCCTTCGGTTTCGCGCTGAAGTAGAAATTTAATTAAGAGCGTCTGTATACGAAACCCCGGTTCGCAACTGTCTTCGTTGACCTCTCCCTAGCAACTCCCCTAGCACTGTCCTTACATGCGAGTCGCCTGTTAGTCGCGTTATTTTCTGGTAACGGTGCACTACGGTGTGCAAGCAGCGGTAGTGACGCTGTTCGAGGCAGCGCAGCTGTGCTCTCGCTGTATCTCAACGCAACTACGGTCGATGTCACACGAAAACTAACAAAACGGCAGAGTCATTGCGAGCACTGGTGTTACACCGATTTGGTGTAATACCTTTTCAACACAATGCCTGCGAAACTGCCTAATTCGATTGTTTGCCCCCCCCCTGAAGCAGAGCTATTGCGAGCACTGGCATCACACCGAAGCGTGATGCCTTTTCAACGCAATGCCTGCGAAGTACCAACTCCTACGGTATAAGGCAGTCATTGCGAGCACTGGCATCCCACCGAAGTGTGATGCCTTTTCAACGCTACGCCTGCGAAAACTGTCTACTTCTACGGTATAAGGCAGTCATTGCGAGCACTGGCATCGCACCGAACCGTGATGCCTTTTCAACACAATGCCTGCGAAGTACCAACTTCCACGGTATAAGGCAGTCATTACGAGCACTGGCATCACACCAAAGAGTGATGCCTTTTCAATGCAATGCCTGCGAAGTATCAAATTCTACGGTATACAACTACTAGCTAACCTGTTACTCCACTTACCCCTGCCTATTGCTGCTGCTTGCGAACTTGACAAATGCAATTTTTGTGCCAAAGAAACAAAGTTTTTTGGCCATGTTTTAACACCTGTAGAAGATAACCGAACTTTGATAAGACAAACAAAATATTACAAATTTTCTAAAGAAAAATGTTAAAACTAATGTAAACGACTCTACATACATAAACTTATTTCAAAATTAAAATAAATAATGACAGAAGCCCCAGTACTAAGTTCTGATTTCAAAAAGAAATTTATCGGTGCCGTACTACAACATCTGTCAGGGCTATTATTCTATTTAAACAACTATCTCAAATTAATTTTAAAAAATTTAGAAACTCATCAAAATTAAGCAATCGATAGGTGTTTGTTTTGTTTAATGTTTTTTCTGTTATCAGACTTTTCGCTTCGATTTGAATACTTACAATTTGTTTAATCAGCAGCAAAATTAGTCTTTTTTAATTTTATTTTTAAAAACAATATATTTAAAAAAAATTTTTTTATTTTAACTCGTTTAAAAATGGGTGAAATTAAAAGCAAAATTTTTTAATAAAAAAAAGGGGAAAAAAAGAAAAAAAATTAAAGAAAAAGGGGGTTTTTTTTTGTTTTAAAAAAATTATTTTTTTGTTTTTTTAAAAACTTAAAAATTTTAAATTCAATATTTTTTTCTTTTTTACAACTTACTCTAATTTCACAAAATTTTTTCCCCTTGATCTGTTTTCAAATTTTCAGTTTTAAATAATTTAAGAATAATAATTAAATTTAGAGGTTTTTTTAATTTTTTTAGACCCACTTTATTTTTCACAAAAACCCTTTTTTTAAAAAAATAAAAAACACGTTGGTATTAAAATAAATTTTTCCTTTTTAACGACTTTCCATTTAAAACCCGCCCCCCCGGGTTTCGCCAAATTCCCGAAAAATGGGGTTGCATCGTTCGATCCCTCGGGGGTTGGGTTTGGCGACCGGGTGGTTGTCAAAGGGGGGGGAGCCATGGTAGTAAAAGGGTGAGGGTTCCAGGCCCGGGTTTTTGGGCCCCCCAAAGGGTACAAAACGCCGGTGGACGCCCCGGTATGACCCCCAAAAATTTCAAATAAGGAAACCTTTTTTAGGGGGGTTTCACGGGATTTAAACGTGTAAGTAACAGGGGGAACGTGCTTTTAAACCCAGGAAAAGGGGGTTTGGGAATACGGGGGTCGGATCAGGGGGGGTTATGGGGTGCTGGACCCCCAAAAATAAAAACCAATTGGGCGGGGGGTTTTAATTT